>NC_057890.1:18391067-18691067 GCF_019740435.1 Gambusia affinis | reverse complement strand
TCCACAAATTATTCACTGAAACTTTGGAGTTTCAGTCAAATAGAAAAATTCCCCTCATTAACCATTAAAGTGCATTAACTTGATTACTAACAGCTTCACCATCACTGGTTGAACAAAATGTTTGATTCATAACCCAGAAGCTTTATCATTTGGTTTGCGTCTCTCTGACCGCTCAGCTGCCTGGACAGTGGAGGAAGGAGAGGTTCTTTGTGGCGCAGCATTAGTCCAACGGGCCGTCGTCCCTGTCGCCAGTCAGATGATGATTTCTGGCAGAGCGCAGCCACGGCGGAGCCATGCCAAACAATCAGAGCCGCTGCCATTTCAGCGCCGGCCGCGCAGGCGCACACGCCGCAGCGAGCTGCTTCTAATTAAGATCGCAAACACCAGAGATCGTTCAGAGACCCAGCCTTTATTTCCCAACCGCAGATAAGAGAGGCTGAGGCAGCGCCCACCTACCTGACACCCAGCGCCCCGAGCCACTCTTACCCCACACTTTTTGTTCCCACTGCAAGGCGATAAGAGCAAGAGGAGAGGAAGAGGAGGTGAAGAGAGAGGAAGAGGAGAGGAAGTGTGCAGGAGATTAGGGGGAAATTTGCTGCTGCTGCTGCCTGGATTTGACCAATCTGCTGTTGAGGCTTTAAGATGCTTTAATTCCTTTTCCCCTTCCTTCCCTCCATCACACACACACACACACGCACACACACACACACACACACACACACACACACACACACACCCACACACACACACACACACAGAAACTCTCAGTCATGCTGATGTGAGCTGGAAAACATAATTTAAGGAGGATAATTCAGGGACCTGCTCTGTTGCAGCAGGAGGAAGAAGGTTTTCCTCAAAGTTAAACTTTTTATTGATATATTGGTTCCAGATTACTGCTGATCACATCCGGGTCAAATCTGCGCCGTCTGACCTCAGAGCGCCGTTTTATCTGCATGCAGGTTCATCAGCTGCATCAGGAGCTGCTGGGTTTTCACTGGATCCACGTCTGGGATCCGATCCAAACAGGAAGTTCTCCTTCCCAGTGCTCAGCTTTTAGGAAGTGGCAGTAAATAACCGGATTCACCGAGACGAATTCAACCAGAAGAATGAGGCAGAGATGAAGTCAGCTGTCATGCATGGAGATAATTCAGGTCATAAAGTGTTTTGTGATCCCAGGGATTTTTGTTTGGATGAATAATTCATGACTAAAAAGCTGTGAAAATGTGGAAAATACCAGAGCTAAAGGCCACAGGCGAGGAGAAATCTCAGTGTAGGAATATTGTCTTATTTTGTGTGGAAATTATTGGATCATTTTTTAGAATTTCTTCTTTTTCTCCTGACCTCTTCAACTTGCAGCTGTCAGCTTCCTGCATGTTGATACTGGTTGAATTTTAATGACCAGATCACACATATCAGAATCACTAACAGCTATGAGAAGAACAGATTCACATGTTATTGATTCCCAGCTGGCAAAACGTTAATTTAGGAGAGCAAGCATGTGGCGACAGTGGAGAGGAACAGCTGAACAGAAACGCAGTGAGCCAGGAGTTCCTCATGTGAAAGAAAAAAAGTTAGAGAGATCAATAAATGTTTTAGTTTGGAAAATTGATCATTTTGAGTGTGGGAAACAAAACGAATTCAAAAAGAGCAGAAAAAATGTGGAGAAAAAAGCAAAATGAGGAAAAGTGATCAGTAGGTTATTAAACTTTATCTGCAGCCAAATCATGAAGACAGATTTATGAAGTCAGCGTCAATAAAAAGATTTAAAAATGAGTCCTGCAGATCTGACTAAAAACCTCAGGAAGTTAGAGATTAATTTGACATATTTACAAGAAAATACCAGGACAGTCTCCAGTGTCAAAAGGTCACGAATTTGACAAGTTTCCAACATTAAAAGCATAAAATTAATATATTAAAATTGAGATATTCTCTTTGAGAAAATCTGGTATTTTTGTCGCAATTCTGTTAGAGATTATCTTAAATAGATAAAACCTTCAATGTCTATGAAACAACAAAACAACAAAATAAACAAATAAACAAACAAACAAATAAACAAACAGATCTACAAGAATGAGAATCCATTAAATTTAATATGAAGTGTAATTACAGCTGTAAATGGCGTCATGGAGAGCTCAACCACAGTAATACTGTTATTGTCAGATTGATTCAAACAATATTTAAACATCAGATTAGTAGGTTTAAGTTTGTAAATGTTTCCCTTTAATCATGACGGATTTATTTTATAGTTTATAACGTTTGTTTCTTGAAAAATATGTAATTATGTCAAAGTTTGTAGGTTTTTGGATGGAAATTCTCAGTGATCCAAACACTGAGACCTAAAATACCAGCTTTAAATGAGCATAAAATAATGAAATAGTTGCAGAACATTTGGTCCTAATCACTGCCAGCTGAACTTTATTGGTCACAATCAGCATAAATCTATTTATTATCGTCACCTTTAGCTCTTCATGACCGGAGTGCACCGCCGCCTCCGCATGCGATGTTCTTCACCTTGGTCTTCCTCAAGGCTCCTGGGATCGACATGAAAAGCTGCAGCTTGTATGAAAAGAGGCGATGAGTAACATGGAGCTGCTCCACTCATCACTCTGTGTGAACAACCCGTCAGCTGCAGCAGTTTGATGCAGACGAATCACAGAAATGGTTTCAGCTGTTTCTGCTGGATTCTGGCTTGTTTTGACTCTGAGCTGCAGGAATAGCATGAACCCAGGAGTGATCTGCTCAAAGCTTCACCTGTTTCCAAGGTTTGTTTAATGCATGTCACTGAAAAGCACTTACACATTAAACGGAGCCGTGTTTACTGAGGAAGACTATAAAGACGAAGGTTAGAAAATAGCTGAGTTACTGACTCCGTCTCTGAGGAACGAAGAGACAAATCCATTTTTCTCCAAGGCTCCAGCAGATGCATCATTTCTAAATACCTGACTGACATTTCTGCATGTTTTCATCAGTTTTTATGACATTCGAACCAAACGAGTCCCAGTTGGGTTTTAGTTTGACAGATCGACTCTCTGCTGTTTCATGAAGTTCTCTAGAATCTGGACCAAATTACAACATCTCAAAACTAAACGTCCACTAATGATGCTGAGCCTTTTCAGACATGCTCTTATTTTGAAACGGTCTGTGAAGTACTGTGTGGCAGAGCTGCATTGCTTGGTATTAAAGCTGCAGTGGTAACGACAGAAAAAGCTCCTCCTGGCGCTGAACTGGATCCTCTGGTTGAAACGGTCAGTGGCTCTGCATCGTGTTGGTCAAACCCTCACAGTTTCTCTTCAGTTTTTCATCCTGAAACAAATCTGTAGCTACAGGCTAGTTTAGCTAACTTCTCTTAGCTGCACTTTAAAATTCACTGTTTTCTGTTTGGCTTATTTTATGGTGTTAAAAAATATAAATGATATTATTTTCCATTCACCTGAACTCTTTGAGTAGCTCACTGTCCATAAAAATAATGTTTAATGTTTAATAATGTTTTGCTACGCTAGCACGCTAATGCTACTTTTAGACTTTTGGACCAAAATAAGGAAACAAAATCACAATAGTTTCTCAAGACGTTAAAAAGGATCATTTTCACGTCATCCTGAGCTGCTAAATGTCAAAACCATTTCACAGGAGTTATTTTTTTTCTTTTTGTAAAAATTAAATCTTATTGTAATTTTGCTTGAGTTGCTGATTCTGAAATATTTGCATAAGTATCAATATGAGGTTGATTGGCAGAGAGTCTGAACAGAAAGACTGTTTCTAATGTATTAATGCATATTATTTATATTAATGCATATTATTTATATTTGGTATTTGAATGATCAAAATATTCAGTTTTTAGAGTATCTGGGGATTCGAGCTTTTCTGGTTCGTAAAACCAGAAAATACCAGAGGAACTATTTCAGCTTTTCATCTGCATTAAAATGATTTCCCTTTTTATTCAGGTTTTATTTGGTTTAATATTTCTGTCCTATAACATGGAAACTGTTTTTCATTTTCACTGATTGTTTCATATTCAGTTCAACCAAGAATAGTTCTGAATTGGTCCAGAAATGTGTAGCATATCTTGTCTTTATTAGAGTTTTACTTAAACTCTAATAAAATGGTTTTAAACATAAATAATTGTTTTAATTTGTCGTAATGTGATCCTCTCACACAGACTGATAATAAAAGCTGCTGACTGGATTTTAACAACTATCTTATAGGCTGTTTAAATCATAGAAAACAATATTCCAGATCTTCTTTCCTGGAAACCTAAAACATGAGAAAGGAGCCAAATGAGACGCGTTCCCCTCGCCGTGTGAGTGTCTCCTCTCATTAGCGGGCGGCGGCGTGCGGGAGCTCGTTAGCGCAGAGCTAGCTGAGCGTCAGGGCACCGGTGCAGCTTCATTAAGCAACTGTGACATTTATCTGATCGTTTCTCTGCGACGCATGTGCTGCCACGTCTCCATGGCAACCACAAATGCATAGACACTCGCACACATGTAGACGTTTGAGGCAATCATACGGTCCCGCATCGAGCCGAGCCTTTCAGTCGGTCACAGTTATGGGCAGATACAGGCTCCATCAAAGCTGCCGCCCTGCAGCACAGAAATGTTGATAATGAATCTATGAAATGTGCTGCATGCAGGCTGCCAGAACTGCACCGAATGTGGGTGGAAAACTGTTTATTGTGAAGTTCAAGTGATTCACAGGCAGCACACACTCCCTGGTTTGGCTGGCGCGGGGCCCCTGGGAGCCGGTTCGCTCCTGCTGTAAGTCTGTTACAGACTGAAGGTGTTCCACATAATTCAGTCACTACTGACTGACACTCGGTTAGTTTGGCTCACTAATTCGCCTTTCACTGTCTGTGACAGAATAAGCGCCACAGCGGCCTTCTGGGAGAAAGCGAAGCGTGCTGCTCGTGTTGTGAGTTGTGCTGAAGTTGATCATCGTATCTGCAGTTTGTTTTTTACAGCCGCAGAAAAGTCTGGAGGAAATGAGCACTTTTCAAACCGTTTCATGCTTTCAGTCGGAGCTGCTCTGCTGCGTCGAGCTGCAAATGTAGCAACATTTCCTCTTGGAGCACAAAGAATTCATTTAAAAACTGCAAAACTGAGAAGAAAAACACATTTTATTCCTTCAACCTTTACTTCAATTCTCAGCAAGCTAGCTAGTTTTGCTAACTTATCAGAACTCTGTAATGGGTTTGTGGTAAAAATATGAATATTATAATTTCCCATCCATTTTGAGTATTTTGAATAGTTCACTATGTCCATCAAAATAAAGCATAATGAAATGTAGCTTCAGCTACACTAGCAGGCTAATGCTAACTACAGTTAGCTGATGCCAACATATAATTTTCAGACTCTTTGACAAAAAACAAGCTCACCTAATTTAGAAAGGATGATGTTCACATTACCCTATTTATAGGAAAATATGTAATTAAATCATTTTAAGATGTTTTGTCAACACTAAATTTTCTTAGTTGGTGTTTCTTCAAAAATATTAGCTTTTTGTTTCCTATGAGTTGAACTGTATCTCAAAGTATTTTGTCATTCCTCCCTATCATTTCCTGTAGGTGTTGGTCAAAACATTCAGCTTCCAGACATGCAGAGTCACATTACTAGCATGAGAACGCCTCAGTGAAATCAACCCTGATTGGTGCAGAAGGTCCAGTCATCTGAACTCTCCAAACATCATGTGGATTTCAGATTGGCTACATTTCCGATCTCAACACCATAAGGCTGTCCAACATCAGTGTCTGACCTCCCAAATGCACGTCAGGTTTCCCAGTGCTAATGGCTACGTCGTATCGGGTTAAACTCTTGGTGCCATCATTCAAAAACTGCAGAGATGATTTTTGTTGGGGGGGAAATAGTTTTTTCACAGCGTAGGAAATGTCGTCCATTTATTAACAGAGATGCTGACAGAAACTAAACAGAAACCGATGAAAGTATGGATCCATTATGAGGACTAATGGATTCATGACTTCTGTGTTTCTCTTTGTGTCCAGATAACAGAATCAGGATGTTTGTCTCTGTGTGACGGCGTATCAGTGAACAGAGGTGTGTTGAGGTGTTTGCAGCTGACCTTGGCCGCTGTGCCTCCAGAGAGGGAGCTGACGTTTCTCACTCTGCTTGTCAACAAGATTAGATTCCCTGTTGGCCTGTTACACACCCCACCAACATGCTGCCGAGGAGCGGCGCTATGCGGCGGCCCGGCCCTGCCGCCAACCCGCCGCGCCGCGTGTCGGTGCACGAGGCGGGGTGTGTGTGTCGTGTGTCTGAGCGTGCTGCAGTTGCAGGGTTAAGGAAGTCGGAGAGGATGTGTGCTTTCGAGCAGAAACAGAAGGAAGAAGCGGCGGGGGATCAGCGCAGCCAGCCTGAACTGCAGCTCGTGCGTGAACGCATGTGGGATCCGTGTAAATGCACGTGTGCTGCTTTCTGAGGGGCGCCGCACGCTGAGCTCTGAGCTGTGCTTACTCCTCGCCCCGGCTCATCTGCACGCTTTTACCTGCCTCCGTCTCTTCCCCGCTGGCGGATGCTGCACATTTCTGTCCTGCTGCCTTTCGGACTCCAGCTGTGAACCAGGCCAGCAGAGGAGATCGCAGCTGGTTCTTCTGTTTGGTTTATTTCAGCTCCAAATTCACTTGTAGGCAACATGAAGGTCATTGCAGGACAGTTCTTGGAAAACCTCATCATAAATTCTGTGCGTGTTTCTTTTTCGTTTAGACATTTTTCCCGTTTCCTGAACTGTAAATATCTACTTGGAGACATTTTGAGCTCTTAGCATGGTGAGAAATATGGAGCCCTGGCAACTCGTTTTTACAGATTAAGTAAATAAGAACTGAAGTGTAAATATTTGCATAAAGTTGGATAATTTGTGCAGTTTTTCAATTCCAGAAAGTACATCAAAGATTTACAAAATAAGACCCAAGATAAAAAAAAAAAAACCCAAATGCATCCAGTTACAGTTTAAAACTGAAAAGAGACCAGAAACACTCTGCTGTCCACCAGATCGAGGCTTTTTAGATATTTTAACTGTTTTATTTCAGACTTTGTCAAAAAGTAGCAGCTTAAAATAAACTACCTGAGTAAAAACAGTAAAAGACCAAAGTTTGATGTGTGCAGGAAAATGATCTTTTAGTCTGGATTTCTCTCTAGAAGTTGAAAACTTATCCGCCTCGCTCCTCATGCAGCTCCTGGCGGTTTGTAGGATCCAGATTTCTGCTTTCTGAGGTTCAGGATAAAGTCCAAGCAGCTGAATCAACTCAGATCTGTCAGCTTGATGTTGAACCAGGAGGGAAATTCAGGAACTTTACTGAGATTATTTGGTAGATTATGTCATGAAACCATTACTGTACAGATAAACCCAGAGATTATCCTGTTTGTGATCATTTATTTCAGTAATCCAGCTTGAAATGATACATTTTGATTTATTATTTCAAGTGTCTGCTCCTGATAATTTTGACAGTTATGGCTGACAATACTACAGTGAAAAAGCATCTTTATAAAAGCTGATTACTGGAAAGCCAGCTGTTCACAGTGCATTGTCTAAGCATATTAACGGAAAGTTAAGTGGAAGGAAAACCCGAAAAGATATAAACAGAGATAACTGCAGCCTTGAGAGAATTGTGACATAAATCCAAAGTAATTGAGGACTAATAGTTCAAACATCAAACATACATTAATATCACTTAATGCTCTCAGTGTTAGCGCTAGCACAGAAGCTAGCGTTAGCACAGAAGCTAGCGTTAGCCTTCCTTATTCTGGGGATCCAGCCAATCAGCAGCCAGTAGTGTGTCAACCATATTTTAGATAATTTCAACAAAAAACACACAAGTATTCAGCAGATTGTAGAGAACATTTCTGTATTTAATCTTATGCAAACTTTTGATCTTTAGTGAAGCTGAAGTTTGGGGTTTGTCATTAACTCTTAAAAGATAAATAACATTTAAATGTGGAGGTTTAATTCCACAGAGATTCAGGTTGGTATGAATGTAAATGTCTGTAGTTCTGATTTCCAGTTGATTCATGATATCATAGAACATTTTTCAGTCGTTATTTCAACCTCCTGTTGGCTCCTGCTGCTAATCCGGTCCAATAAAATCACAGATTACTTGTGAGTCTGAAGGTGTCTGGCTGTAGAAACTGCTGAGGATTGTTGCTGAGTTGCTGTTTTAAGGATCCTGGAACAAAAGGTTTCCTGGTCAGAAGAGAGCAGCTTCAGCTCGGCTGAACAAGCTGCTGTTTGATGCATCAGATGTGGGAATAACAGCCCTCAGCAGCTGCTTCAAAGACCCATCCAGACACTTTCCTTACAGTGTGACCGAGTACACTCTGAGTGTAGCTCAGCCCTCAGCCGTGGCCCCAATGCTGCAGGGAGACTGGAGTGATGGAAGCAATACTTAAGCCATTAAGGCAGACAATTGGCTCAAATTGAGAGGGAGAGATAGAAAAGTAGGGAAGAGGAGGGAAAAAGGGAGGGTGATGGAGAAGCCGTGGCAGCAGTGGATCCACTCAGAGACTTAATCCGAGCCCCAGGACACTCTCCTGCTGAGCTTCACACATTTCCGCAAACATGCAGTCACACACTAAAGCTCCTCCAATAACACCTTGTCATTCCTGGCCACAGGGGCGCTCATTCCTTCATAGTTAGGAAGAGTCGTCTACTGCAGCCACCTCGGGAGAAGATGGAGCATGCAATCTAGACAAGATAGCTCTGTGAGCATTCGTACGCCTTCCGGCTTGCAGCGTGAAGCTATTTATTGTGTTCGCAGGCAGAGTGAATGTTGTCCAGTGTCCTGGACGAGGAAGGCGCTCCTCTGACACTGGCTATTGTGTTGTGGCCCCTCGGACTCGCTCGGTCCCCTCTAGCCTCACAAACGGCCAACAAAGAGGGATTGTCTCCTCTTACGTTCCTGAAACATCAGCTGTGTGTGTCAGAGGGTGAAGGGATGATGTTCTGCGGTCTGAACTCGGCGACCGCCGGCGCTCTTCAGGTCCAGTCGTCTTTTGGGAACATCGGCTTCTGATCGGGACGCAGCGACATTTTGCTACCATTTCGTTCCTTCCCTTCCTCCTTCCTTCCTCCCTTCTTTCCTTTCCTCTCCCATCAGCCACAACCCGGGGGCTCCCTCCACGCCGGGCCTGTACGATTTAGCGGACAGCTCAGTGGGTAGCGGTTATTGCCCTGAGGACTGTTAGCGCGGTTTGGCTCGTTGACTCCCCTCCCCGGTCTTGGCGGTTTTATTTGACATGTCCTTTAGGTCGTTTAAGGAATGGGGCGTTTCTGCCGAGCGCCTCGGCTCTTTCTGCAAAAGATGGATGGCCCGCGTTCAAAGGTCTGGATGTGTTTTTCTTTTCTTCCCACCCAGTCTTTCTTTATATCTCTCTTTACTTTTCCCTGCTTTCTTCCTTCACTCTCACTCTGTTACTCCTGCTAAGCTTTATAATGTAGCATTAGTGTTGTCAGCGGACCAAGCCTGGGATTTGGCTTTGCTTCTCCCTCTTAAGATAATGCAATTCCTCTCTAATGCCCAGAATAACAAAAGGGAAAGTAGAGCAATAAAGCAACATGGCTATTGACTTGGTTTCATCAAATTGGTTCGTTGCCATTTTAAACAGACCACAGACTTTGATGGTTGTGTGTTTCTGTGTGTGTGTTTGCAGCCATTTGAGTCTCTTTCCTGGTGCATGCTCTGCTGCTTTCTGCAGTCCATCAGGCTTCGGTACTGAGAGTCTTTCTTCGTCTTTACAAATCTGAACAAAGGGGACCGGCTCGCGTTAGCATTCCAGACGCATGAACGGACACGTGTGTTTTGTGAAGATAAGTGTTGTTAGTGTGTGCTGGAGAAGGGTGAAAGCATTTCACCTGGATTTTCTATGCATCCCTGATGTGGAAATGCAGCTGGAGTGATGGGGGCATGGAAGCATCAGCTGTCCCCAAACCCACTTATCCAGCGTCTTCCCACCAACAGGAAGCCCTGAGGTCATCACCTGCACAGCTTCCTATGACCAGAGGATACTCTGGTAGGAGTACCAGGGCTCTAAACTATTGCTAGTGAACCGTAAAAAGCTGAACTCTCTGATTTGGTCACCTGACAGCTCAGGTGTACAATTTGAAAATGTATTTGGTTGGATTCCATTCCTTAAACCTTCAACAAGGTTTGTATCCGTTCCCCAGAGATTTCAGTCGGCGTTGACACAACATCTACAAATCACTGATGTCAAACCAAACTCTGCTCTATTGGATCAATATCTATTGACAACATGAAACCAGGAAACCAGGATCTGAACCGGTGTCAGTCCAATCCATGATCCATAGTTTTCATCAGATTATTAAGTGTTCAGTATTAAGTTTGTTCAGACTGTTGTGTTCTGGTTCTGGTCGACTTCTAGCCTCAGTTTCCGGTTTGCAGCCGACAGGAAAGACGGTCAGTGTCTCCTGCTGTGGTTCATCTAGCAGCAGGTCGGCTGGTTGGGAAATACTGAAACAAACCAACTTCACTCCTCCAGGCCTTCCTGCAGCCAGCTGCTGGCTGCTGATTGGCTGATTTATGGTTTACATTATTAACAAGCAGCTGGATGTGTGTACCTATTAAAGTGGCCTGTGAGGGCATTCATGAAGCATCTCCACTTCTCTCTGTGGTTCGTGTCTTTTTATGGAGAGACAGCAGAGGAAATGGTGAAGGTTTGTACGGTAGCTTGTTTGGCGGGTTGTAAAACGGAGGAATGAAACTGGAGTTCCTGAGACTCTGAAGATCCGCCGCCATCAGAAATCACATCCAGCAGGGGAGAGAAGTCAGTTTGCTGATGTCAGGTCAGTGTGTGTAGAAACTGCCGGCTTCAGGGACATCAGGTGGTAAAAGCAGAATTGAAAGCCGCTGCGAAGGAACCCGAGAGTTTTATTAGTTTGGTTCTGTCCCTGTTATGGTGCGAAGAGGCTTTTTCACTCCAAATGAAACTGTTGCATTTGTTCTCCAGATTTGAGATATTTGCCATTTTCTGAGATTCCTGAGAACAATTGATCTCCAAGGTTCATGATAGAAAACCTTCATCCTGAGGATTTTCTCCGTTTTAACCGTGTGGGAGTTTGAACATTTGCTTCGGTGCCATTATTTAAAATCACAGCAGGGAGCCGGCAGGTAGTTGATCTAATTCTTTCTGTTTGACCTGAAGCGATGTGGGTTAGCCGTTAGCTGGTCGGACTGAAACCAAACTGAAACCAAACTGAAACCAAACTGAAACCAAACTGAAACCAAGCTTCTCCTTCTGCAGTCCGTTTTCGTCTTTTTGACTTTTTACCACTTAAACCAGAAACTTCTGTAAATGTGAGGAGCTGCTTCCTGGTGGTCCCTCCCTTCTGTGACGTTTTATTTCTGTGACGGTTTTGTTTAATTGCTTCATATGTGATCGGCGGTTTCTCTGAAAAGATTTTTTAAAAATAAAATTCTGGTGCCAAAGGTGTTTTTTCCAGATCTATTCTCTCCTTCCAGATCATTTAAATCTTTTGTTTCTTTTAATAATTTTCTATTTTGCTGAATTTTGGAGATCTAGCTCATAATTTAGTTGTTTCTATATTGTGATAGAAACACAAGATTGTGATATAAATCGGAATAATTTAAGAATAAATTATACCAGAGTGAAGTTTCAGGGTTCAGTCTGTTACGACGAGAAAATCAGAAACTTTCTGATCGGTTCACTTCAGATATTGATAACTATCAAAACTTTGCTTTTTTGTCACCTTTTGTTTTTTAATGTTGCAACTTTATTTTACCAACATTCTGACTTTATGTTGGTCTGTTCCTAATATTCCTCTGTAACTCTTAAAGCTCAGATTCATTAAGATCTGCTCTGTGTAGCCGTCATGGAGGATCCTGTTGCATTCTGGGACATGACGTTGTGTGTCTTTGCTTGTCCGACAGTAACGGCACGGCCGGGAAGATGAACGGGGCGCTGGAGCATTCGGACCAGCCGGACCCGGACGCCATCAAGATGTTTGTGGGTCAGATCCCGCGCTCCTGGTCGGAGAAGGAGCTGAAGGAGCTGTTTGAGCCGTACGGCGCCGTTTACCAGATCAACATCCTCCGGGACCGCAGCCAGAACCCTCCACAGAGCAAAGGTACACACACACACACACACACACACACACACACACTGCTTCTTACTGCTGGGTCTGAAGGGAAAACGGCGTTTCCATCCAAACGTGACGCAGAACCACTTTCACTTCAGTGGCTGCTGTTTAAGAGCCAATTCCAGGACGGTTAATGGCTGAACACATCATCTACGTGCAAAATTACACAAGCCAGCTCATATTTTGTGGACCATTTGAAGACAAAGACGCACCCTGACAGACTTGCAGAGTCAATTGTGCGAAAACGGCGTGATTTGCTGCTATTTTCCCTCCCATTCCCTTTCTCTCTTTTTTCCTTTGATGAATTCGTCAAGTGTGAGAGCAAACAATAGAGACGGCAGCAACAAATGGGCAGACAATGGTGTTGCCATATTAACACGCGTCAGGCAGAGTGGGTGCTGATGACACTTGTGATGAGACACGGGGAGTGGGAGGAGAGACTGACAGGAGGAGAGACGTGACGCCTCCGTCCAACTGCTAACCAGATTCATCAGGAAGACGAGCAGCTTTTACTCCCATTTCTGACTCGACTCATTATGCTTCGTGTTCGATCCGTTTACTCACCTCTAACCTGGTTCTTTTGGTCCTGGTTCATGGAAAGTGTTTAAACTTTCCTAGTTGCAGTTTTTGTAGTCAGTTTAACGGTTGATGAATGATTTGATTTTTCACTCACTTTGTGAAAATTGAAGCTGGAAACGACTTAAAAATGGCAGAAAAATGATTAAAACTCTTTTCGAATTTGATTTTTACTTAAGGAATAATTACAAAATTATTTATACGCGTTATAGTTCAATAAGCTGTAAATAATTGATAAATAATTTTTTTAACATGTGGTTATTGGTAATGGTTTTATGGTGAATCAGAATATAATTCATTTATAATTCGTCTCATCTGATTGGTTAGTGTGGGTAGACTTTATTTAAACCCCGCCCACTGGATTTGTGACGTGAATAAATAATGCAGTATATTTAATTAATAACTTTTGCATTTTTAATGCAATTAATTTGTGACAAATTGAGGAAATAATTCCAGGGTTTATTAAATGTTTGTTAGTTTTTGGCATCCTTCACCCTCCGTAGCTCAGAGGGCAGTCAGTCTGTTTATGATGCTCAGAAATTTGAAATCAGATATTTTCCAGATTTTATTTGTTTTTACATGTTTTTTATCAACATCAGGCACTTTTTTCCCTTTATTAGCAACTCGAGTTTAAAAGATAAAATCTGATGTTTTGTAGATTTTTGAAACATTTGTTTTTTATTTAATTAGTTAATCCACTTTTGTAACTCCATAATTTCTATGATCTCAGATTTGGGAGATATTTAAACATTATATACAACTTCAATTAGTTATTAAATTACTGAAAATAAAGTAACTTTAGATTTTAGCAATAAATTATGGGACTGTTGCACCTCCGTAATTTCTAGGTTTTCTCCAGAAAAGAAAACAATTCAGGTTAAAAAATTTTTCTGAATACATTCTTTTGTGGCGATCGTTGTCATTAATCAATCATTGATGATTAGCTCCAGAGATTGTTTATTTATTTAATTTTGCTGTTTTTTAGCCTGAAACAGTTTCAGGAGTTTCCTGAGCTTAAATTTGCAATAATTATCTGTGAGATTCTCGTAGAGACAAAAATAAGACGGGAAATACATTTTAAATGAGGCAAAGATATTAAGCACATGAAATTCCACACATGGTTACCTTGGGAGAAGCAGAGCAAAAGTTTCCTTCAGTTTTAATAGAAAATGTAAAAAACAAGCCCTGCTTTGAAAAACTCCCAGGAATCCTAAAGGCGTTGATGTAAGATTTTCTCCTTCCTCCTGTGCTTGTAAAGCGCGACGTTCTGCAGGAGGAAGACGGTGAAAAGTGATCAAACCCAACCGACAGGTGTTCAGATCCTCTCACAGATAATCTGCAAACCCTGCAGAGTTTTACCTGCAGTCCAGGTTCACTAGTTTCTACCAGCAGCTGCCTTTCCGTTCATGTTCTGCCAACGACGAAAAGACTAAATGTCATAACTCCAGTGATTCTGTTGAACCAGAAATGAGATTAAAATCACACGACAATAAGTTTGTTGATTCAATAAGTCATTAAAACACAGCAGAGACGGATGTAAACAGTTATAGTAATATTCAGCCAATCAGAGGAGATGTTGGAGTGACAAGCCCCGCCTACTTGGGAGCGGCTACAGTTTGGGAAATTTTATCAACCTTTTCTAAACTGTGATGCTGTGAGAGCTCCGATGGAGCCGACGGCACGTTGTCCAAAAACCAAACCATCATCCTCCCACCACTTCCTGTCGTCTTCTTCAGCATTTCCAGCAGTGGTAACATCCAGCTGTTGGTCATGTGACTCACAGAAAGTGTTTGGATACGACTGAACCTCCTCCTCATCCCAGGACAGAAGCTTGTTGTTCCTGAATTTATTTTTGACTCTACATGTTTCTCTGGTTAATGGAACCACAGATCCAGTAAAACTCAAATGATCTGCGTCTGATTGAGAAGATGCTTTCAAACTGGACCTGGTTTCCTCTTTCCTAAGAGACGCTCAGCACCGATTGATTTGTTTTCTGGCTTCCTCTGAGTCATTTCAGCTAACGTCGCTCCAACTCGTCGTGTTCCCTGGATGTTTGTCCTTCGGATGGCTCCGCCTCCCCGCGTTCAGCCTCTTCCCTCCCCGTCCTTCAGCTCCATCAAATCTCCTGCTCCGTCTTCAGAACCCTTGAAATGAGTTGTTTTTATGGCTGATGAGTCAAGAGCATCGCTCGTCGTCGTGGGGGGGAACTATCATGCTTTTCATTCTCCTGCTCAAAAACACATTCTCTCTCTCTGTCTCTCTCTCTCTGTCTCTCTTTCTTTCTCTCTCTCTCTCTCTGTTTCTCTCTCTGCCCCTCATTCTTTCTCTGCTGAGAGGTGAAGGCGTTAAGAGGAAGCGTTTTGATTCAGCTCTTCTGTCCTTGTTATTCTCTGCTGCTGCTTTCTCCTGTAAGCCGTTTGGCCTCATCTGCCTCCGCCTCTCTGCTGAAACTTCAACTGTGGCCTCTCCTGCTCCGCTCTGTTTACTTTAATTCAGCCACAGTGCTGGGCGGAAAACAACATTTGGGGCAAATGAGCCCTCCTGGTTCGCCTCTCGCTGACCCACAGTCTCTGATTCACAGTAAAGTAGCAGCTCGGATCGGCGCGAGCTCGTTAGTGTCGCTTCTGTCTGCATCCTCATTAGTCGCCTTTTCTGTCATTCCTGAAAGGAACCTGAGCAGCAAACGGATGAAACGAACGCAACGTGATAAACTCTCTCTGAGGACGCTTGGACCGGATCGGGGGAAAACAAAATAAATCCTCGTTAAATTCTGGGAAATTAGTGTTGTGTGCTGGATTTGAAAATGACAGCGCTGCTTTTCTGATTTGGTTCTGCGAGCAGAAGTTAATCTGATATAATCTAACTTAATAAACAAGAGATCTGATGTGAATGGAAGAGTTATTGTTTCTGTAATGCCGGCTCACGTCTCTCCAGGCTCTGCGGAGGCTTCATCCAGGAAAATAATCGTGTCAAACCTTAAAAATCACTTAGATGTGTCTCTGTGCGCGTGTCGTTTTCATACCTGAAGCTGAGAAAATGTTGTTGTTTCCCATCATGCAGCAGTGAAGAAAACTGTTTTCCAACGAGTTTCTCTGGATTTCTCTTGTTCTGAAGATTTTTCTCATTTGAAACTTTAGGAGTATCAAGTTTATAAATTATTCATCATAAATCTTGGTATTAATTGTTCATCGTTTTGGTCGCTTTAAGGTGTGAAAGTTACGTTTGTGCTGCAGGTTTTAGAAAGATGAACCATCAACGTATTTTCCAATGAAGCATTAAAGAAAAACATATTTAATACTTATCAAATTTTAATTAAAGAATTTTTTTTATTCACAAATCAGGAAGTCCAAAACCATAAGAAACTTTTTGTCAGAAATGTAATAAATGAGATTAATGGAGTCTAAGTCTCCACTTAATTTGGTTTTTACACTCGAATAATTTTTAGTTTGTGTTTCTCTTCATTTTTACTGGCAGGAACAAAGGAGACAATTTAAAGCTAAATGTCATTAAAACACAAACATCCATTATTAAACATAACATTAGTTAGAACTGGAGTTCCTCCAGGTTCGGTTCTCGCTCCTCTAATGTTTTATGTTTCTGATGACGTTCAGACGAGTTTCTTACATTAATTACTTGGACACCTCAGGTTTTGTTTTACCTTTAGCTTCAATAACAATGGCATTACATTTATTTATATTTTCCTATGTGGACATTGAAAGTGACAAATAAAAAATGGAAAGTAATTTTTGTGATAAAAAAAGCCTAAAGCTTTGGATGGAAAGACGGAGTAACCAGCTGTAAAAACTGGTCCTCCTGCCAGAATCAGTTAAATCACGTTTTATCTCACTGGAAGCTCAACGGACTCATTTTTAATTTGTTTGAATAAAGTCTGACCTGACTGACTTCAGATCCACTGATGACTGCCTGATTTCTGTTTGTAGAGCCAAAACACCATGAAAACCTGTTAAAATTGTTATAAATTTGACGTTTCAGTGTGAAATCACTCTAATCCACTGGGTAAAGTGTTAAACATGTTTCTCTACAAAAATGTGGTTTAATTTGACATCAAATTATTTCCAGATGTTGGTACCAACCAAAGTATTCATCTCATAAAAGTAGATCAAAACAGGTTTGTCCATAAATGCTGGTCTGTGTAATAAAATGAAGAGGCTGAAACGTTTAAAACCGACAGAAAAGCAGCTGAGAATCGAGAAACGACTGAATTCTCCTTCCTATCAGAGCAAATTCCCAGCAGCTGCTCCAGCAGAGATTAACGGCTGATAAAGTTTCTCTTGAAGACGCGTCGCCTCATCATGACTGAAGTTTTCCTTCTCAACCTCATTAATGTTTTTCTAAATGTCTGGATAAGGAAGTGAAAAGACGATTTTATTTTCTGCACTAGCTGCTCCGCCACATTATATTAGATACATATAATGGGTTTGCTGTTTATTGAGGAAATCCTTTGTTTTCTATTGCTTCATTGAAGCCAAACTGCAAATTCTAACTTTAAATCAGATCTGGACCAGCACTGGATGAAGAGGAGTAAATAAATGATTAATTAAAGGATTTAATCCCACTGAAAGCTTTGGCTAAACTGCAGTTTTTCTCATCAAACCACTAAGTGGTAATCAGTGGATCGGTGTAATCCTCCACTCATTATTAATTTTGTCATCTGGTGTTTTCTGAGAGCCTGGAAAACCAAATTCCTGCAGCAAACGCCAGTCGTTTCCCTACAACCCAGAAATATCCGGATCGCTGCTTCGCTTCCAAAAACACAAACTTTATCTGATCTCTTTAAGCCTGTTTAGATCAGTTAGGAGCCAAAATTAATAAACTGCGGGAGTTGATTTGGACGTGAGCTTCGTTACTTTGAATAATCCCCCAGATTTTCCTGTTTGGTTCCAAAGTGTTAATTGGGTCCAACATGAAGCTGCTTTTCGTTGTTGTTGGTAAAATCCCAGGTCTGTTGTGTATATGTGTGTGTTTATGCCGACGAGGAGAGGCGAGGGAATATCAGTGGCGCTTGTGTTGGTTTAATGTGTTTGGAGTTAATAACCAGATGACTGGATGAGCGGTGGAGGAAAGAGGAGTGAGTGAGAAATGGAGCAATTTACCATTTTGTGCTGAAAGAGAGACAGAGATGCAGGGAGAGATAAAGAGAGAATGAGACGAGGAGAGCCAGAGGGGTAAACAGAAAATGGTCCTCTTGCTAAAACACAACCGTAAGCTCCATGACGGCTGTGTGTGTGTGTGTGTGTGTGTGTGTGTGTGTCGGGGTTTTGGCAGAGGATGTGATATGTCATTTATCTTAATGATGCACCATAGCCCACATGAGCTGCTGAGACACACACAATAAGTTTAATGTCTTCATTAAGTGGCTCTTTTCTGCACCAAATTCTTTGTGCACAACGTGACCTGCAAATAATTCAGAAATATGGAAGTATGAAAAATTAACTGCAAGCCACATGGAAAGCAAATACATCATGGAGGGAATATTAGGATGCTGCAGATCCAGCCTGCAGGTAACAAGGAGGTGACGAATGTTTTACAGCAGAGGAGGAAAAAGTTTTACAGGAATTAACGTGAAACTGAAAAATCTAAATTGCAGCAAGTTGATTTTTAAGATTCCAAAGATTTTACTGTGTTTGGAGAATATTTTGAATAATATCAGCATATTTTACCAAGCAGATATGTCAGATTGTGTCATCAAGGGCCTTAAAATAACATTTATTGTCCAGTTGATTAGACTGTGGACCGGCTCTAGAGATCATCTACAGACAGGATTAACCTCACAGATTATAATTTCTCCACCATGTTGTTTTAAACTGAAGAGCTGTGCAGTAAAACTCCAGTGGATGAGAAATTATAAGGTCAAGAATAAAGGAGAAATAAAAACATAAAAACATGAAGATAGTTAAAATTAGACCAAAAATGAGCTTTGGTTGTTTTCCTGCTGTTAAAACTAGAACATCAGAACTTTCAGTACTAATTTCATTTTGAGGAATTACAGTAAAATCATGGCTGATCATTTCAAAGTTTCTACAAAATGGTGAAAACAGCAGCAGAAACCAAGCAGAGCTAGTTTGTTAAAACCTGACCTCCCTGCAGAATCCAACCGACAGATGAAATAATCTGAGACTGAACTCAAAGGTTTGACTGAACTGTTGCCCAATAATCTGTTTTCAGTAATAAAACCTCCGCCGTCTTTAAAACAGACTTCAGTGATGTCTGTTGTTCTGAACGTCGTTCTGGTGGATAGAAGGAGATGAAAACAGGAATCTGGTGGAAACTGCAGCCATGACTCCAGATAAATTCGCAGGCAGCGAACAGAGCCTCTGATTCCCGATCGACTCGGCTCCGGTTCCGAGTCCAGAGACCTGGCAGAGCCAACCGCCTCCCCCGCTCCGCTATGGCAACGCTGAGCGAACGGCGCTCCGTCCAAAACAATTATCTGCTCTAATGGATTCGGTTGAGACGGGGCCGACCTGAGACGGGGGACTGATTTATTTCATTCTTTCCTAAAGCAGAGCGGCCAATTATATTGCCTTAACTAGACGTTGGCTTTGTGAGTCGGTACCCAGGCCCAATTAGAGAGCAGCTGCAGGTGGATTTTTATGGGAGCTTTTCAGCTGTGTGGATTTTCAGCTCATCGGTTGTTTTTTTTTCTGGTTTCTGCTGCTGCATGGCTCAGCGACGGGGAGATTGCTGCTTGGTTCTGAGTGAAGATGCTTTGTGGAGCACTGTGGGTCATCCAGACGCTGGCTTTGGTTCCCAGAAAAACGCCTCCTGTTGTCTCTGCGGTGGGGGGGCTGGAGCTTCCTCGCCAAAGTAACCAGTGGATTGTGTAGGTTTGTGAAGTGCTGAGTTGGAGCGAGTCCATCGTTAACAGGATTAGAACGTCGGCCAAACGCCGTCAGAGAGGCGCCGTTGTTTGAAGCCCTGCACTCATCCGCTCTGTGTTTCTCCATCGGTAAATCTCTTCTTTATTGCGCTGTCAGATCCGGACTGCGCTCCCCGTCATTCGCTGTCACTCACAAATTACTCACATTCAGGGTCCGGACGCCGAGCGGGGAGGGAAACAACCGGCGCCACCTGGAGGCTGAATAAACAAGCTCTTCCTGTATTATAACTAAACAAACTGTAATGTAACCGTTCAAATAAAATAACCATGTTTATTACCACAAAATAAACAGTGACGAATATAAAGGTTTGAGTAATTATGTTCAAATTTGCATAAAGTTTAGCTCACATGTTGCAGAAATGGAAGGTTTCTGATCTCTGACGTCTTTATTTAAATGAAAAATCAATCTACTCATGTAAGAGTAGCAACAACTTTATTACTCCAGTAAAAGAAAAAAGTAAAATGCAGTCAAACTACTTTTATAAATACTTTTTTCCCAAAAAGTTACTGAAGTGAATGTAACTCCAGTTAAACCCACTAAAGAACAAACAGAACAAAATGTTCCGTTTTTCTGGTTTTACTCTTTATGTTTGAGTAAAATAAACATTGTTCCTTTATTCCATGAACTACTGACAAGAGAAATGTAACATTTATTAGCAGAAAATACAAAATGGTCAAAATAAAGACATGCAGCACTTTTCCAAAGAATCCAAAGAAAACAAGTTAATATTCATGTAGAATATTAGGTTTTTTCAACACGGATGTTTGAACTCATCCGTGTTCAAACATGAATATTTGGTGGAATAACCACCAGATTCAACAGGCTTCAGTGCAGAAGTCTCTACAGAGCTGCAGAGACTTGGTAGCCTGTTGTAGCTAACAGGCTTAGCGTGATATATTAGCATTAGCTGGTCATCATTTATCTGCATTAATCAACTCAATCTGTTGACTTGGGGGATAAACTGCAGAGTTCTGCACAGCAGCAGCAGCAGCAGGTGTAAAACCATCTGAGCGCTCATGTTGCGTTTAAAGGCGGCTCGGAAAACCACGTTACGACTCGTTATCAATGGATTAACCTTTTGTGGCGGCTGAGCAGAGTCACTGGGAGACAGACGGCAGAAATACGACCCAAAGCCTCTACTGGGGCAACAACTGAAGGTAGTAAAAATAAGTGTCCAGTCAGGGGGGCCACGGCCCCTAATGCCCCCCGGTGCCGCCGGGCCTGGGCACTTCCCCCCCCCTCCTCTGGACCTGCAGGGCTTTTCCCCCTGTACTGATTCAGCCTCAGCAGAATCCAACCTGCAGCTGTAATAAGAAAAAGAAGATTTTAACACTTAGAAATAAGAAATTATGTAAATTTTTCAAACTATGGATAATTTCATCCCCTGAGACCTGCAAATATTACTCTAATAAATCAGCTGCAGAGGCAAAGATTTCCAACACTAACTGGCTTCTAACTGTTTCTGTGGATAAACGCAGCCTGAATAATTACAGCCTCGTTTGGAGAAAAGTTTTTACTTCTCAATGAAAACCTGCATCAGTAACAGAGATTATTAATCTGTTTGGATTAGCGGTAAAAACATCAGAGGAAAGTTTTGATTTTAAGTTCAGCCATTTGTTTTCTTAACAACTCATTTAAATGTTTTATTTTTGTTTTTGTTTGTTTTGTTATTGATCAATTGTTCCCTATGGGAGGATTTTTGCTGGACAGTCAATATAATACGTAACCATGGCAACAAGGTGTTTACAGCTGTTAGGAACCGATTAGCATCTGAAAACTTACACAACACCTGAACTTTGACCTTCCTGCCGGCTGTGTTGGCAGCATCATGATGTGGGGCTGGTTTCCTGCACAAAGTGGACGAGATAAAAAATCCTTAAAGTTCACCAGAAACCTGGACAGCCTGAAGTTTCAGCAGGACAGTGAAACGTTTCCGTTTCCGTCCATGAATTAAAACCTGAACGTCCTAAAAACGAACTGATTTAAAGGAACCAAACCGATCAGAAAACCAGCAGAGTGGTTTAGTTTGGACGCTCTGAAGGAGATTTAAATGAATATCAGTGAAAATCTCTGTAATTGTCTGTAAATTCAAAGTTGTGCTCCAGTTTTTATTGTGTCGTCATGAATATGGATTATTATTCTGTGTTATTCTGAGGGAAATGACGGCAGAAGCAGAGCGATAAACGGAGAGTTTCTGATTACTTCCATCTTTTAGACTGAAGCTGCTGAAATGTTTTATTCTCTGGACGCATCCGGAGCCTGGTTCTCTTTCTCTTTCTGTTTTTTTAACTAAACACCAATTACTTATCACCACTTAAACTGCCGGCCTGAATTGCTACCTTGGAGCAGATTTTTCACAATTTCAGCCGCATCATTTTCAGCAGGAGTTCATCCTATTTCAGCACAAAGGAGACAAAACGTTTAGCAGGGCTGTTATCGGAGCATGTAGGTCGGCCTTTTTAACCTGCAAACGTTTTTCTTTGTCTCCTCTCAGCCTGAAATGAGGATTCAGTGTGCAGTGATTTAGCGTTTTGCACGGCGACGTTCTGAATACGTGACCATAACCTGTTGATGTTCCACACATTCTCATCAGCTTTTATCCACTCCTCACCTGCTGTTGTTGGCTGTTTTCTGCTCCTTTTAAATGTTTTAGGGCAAAAAACATGAAATAAACAGTTTCCAGTGGTCAGGGAAAGTTTGGAAAGAATGAAAATCTGATGGTATTATTAGTAAAATAATCTGAATTTCTAGAAATATTCACCAGAAAATGCAGAAGGAGAGACGATTCTCTGGATTTAAAGGTTAATTTTGTCTTTTATGAATTAACTATCAGCACTAGTGTTTTTTTTTTCTAAAAATCAAATTACAAATGATAGGAAATGTTTTCATTTTTTATTTCAATCATCCTTCCTGTGAGTCGTACAGCAGAACATTACGACCAGGCCATGACAGTGTTAGTTCCTATAAAACCTGCTTGTGAAACAAGATGGCCGCCCTGAACTCTGAACGATGGAAACCCAGCGAGTTTGTTGGAAAAGACATTAAATCTCTGCAGCCCAAAGTTTGGTGACTGGATTTCTGGAGTCCTTCTGGGTGGTTTTGGTTCTGACGGATCGACCCGTTTCCTCAGACCTCTGCTGGGACGTTCAGCCTCAGTCACACTGGAGGAACCGACTGCGTACACTTTGTCTTTTCTTATTTTGCAGCAGAACCCGGTTGAAGCTGATGTGAACAGAACTTGTTCTGATACTTTCTGATGGGAACGTCGGTCAGGCCGTGAAGTGTCCACCAAGCCCATGATTGTCCTCTCAGGCTTTGCCATCTTGTCAGAATCTGATGCTGAGCACACTCCAGCTTTACTTTTCTCAGGATTTGGTTTCCTGGGAGCAAAAAGCTTCTGACATTTGCTGCTTTGCTTCTCAGAATGACACGCTTTGACTCCATTCTGCCGCTGTCGCTTTCGGTGTTGGCTGCTTTTCTTTGATTTGCGCTGCAGATGGTAATCCTGGAACCAGATTAGCTGACCATGAAACTGCCATCTCTGCTTAGAAGGGGCATTGCTCTGTGAAAATCTGCCTCTTTATCTCAGTGTGGAAGTGCAGCTTCTCATCAGAATATAAACAGCAGGTTTGCATTTCACTTGGTCACCTGGGGTCAGTAAGAGACTAAATAAAAGGCGGTTCCACATCATTCATGCACAGTGTTTTCTGATTTGTCTCCTGAGATGAAGCGCCGTTGCTGGTTTGCATGAGCATATTGTTCTCTTTTAGCTTTATCCTCCTCAGTGGCGACACCTGAGAAGGTGATGATAAAAGCCAAGCCTGACGGCGCCTGCAGAGGAAACTCAGAAAGATATTTTCTGCTCCGTAAATACTCCACTTTAACTTCTTTACAATAAAAACGACAAAGAATTCACTTCGTGTAGCAGCTTGTTCAAGTCCCACAAACTCTCATCAGCAGTCAGTCAACTCTGATGGTAACGAGCCATTCATTCATTCATTCATTCATTCATTCATTCATTCATTGGAGGTCAGATGCATCTTAAAGCTGCAGAAATGTTAATGTTTGATCTCTGGATCTTTTTCAGCGTTTCTGTTGTAAAAGTTATAAATGTGCACAAACAGCAGTTTTACAGTTGAATTGTTTCCATTCAGTGGGAAACAATCAGAATCACCTGAATAAGTTAAATTTGATGAACACGCTGCTCCATCGTCCTCCTTCCACTTCCTGTTGTTTTCTTCTTCGTGGTTCGCGGCAGCAGAAACGTCCAGTTGTCCATTTGATACTAACAAACTGTTTCCATCCAGTTTGGATTCGGCCAAAATAGTTTCCCATCCAAACGCTGAAAGTTTTTAACAACCAAATTTTTTGGTGTTTTTTTTGTTTGTCGTTTAGGGTTTAGTATTTTTGTATTTTTGTATTTTAGTGTTTAGTGTTGTATTTTTGAAATGGCAGGATGTGATGTGAGCGGTTCACTTGATCTTTCTTCAAAACATACAGTTATTAGCATGATTAATTGAAATTACTGATTCTGTAATTATTGGATACTAATGTGTGAAAGATTGACTATTTCTTTTAAATATTATCTGTTAAGCTTCAACGCCATGAGATTCATCGTTTTAATGTTTTTACATGTTTTACATGATTTTTTAAAATCAATATTAAGGATTTAATATTAAACCCAGTTTTTATGGTTTTATAAGTTAAAGTTTGCTGTAAAATGTGGAAGAAGTGAAAGTGAATCTTTGTTCTGCATTTGGGAATCATTTTTAGTAAAAGCTGACATGTGAGGTCGATTTGACCCATCAGGACCACCGTAGCTGCTGCTCTGTTGTTCCAGAGGCTGGATGTGTTGACAGAAACAGGTTGGGGAGGGGGGAGGTCTTTGCTCTGTCAAAGGCCGCCTTTCAGCCTCCATGAAGCATTTATGAACCGGCTTCTCCCTCCTCTGCTCTTTATTCTGTTCACAACCTCTTCCTCCCCCATCCCTCTTCTTCTTCTTCTGTGGTGCAAACCCTCTGCCCTTCTTCCTCTTGTCCTCTTAGCTCCTCTTCCTGTTGTTCTCTCTCTCTCACACAAACACACACGCACACACACACACACACACACACACACACCAGCCTGTAATAGATTTACCCTCTCCTGGAGTTTGTGTGCGCTCGTCTCTGGTGTGTATTTTTTGAGAGTCCCTCTTCAACAACTCAAGCAGAGCGGATCTCGGCGCTCTGAGCCCCTCTGCCTCAGAGCAAATGTTTGTGCTGCGAGAAAAGACTCACAAAAAACGCCGGAAGAAGCATTTATGCCAGTCGGCAGCACATTTTTAGGACTTTAAAGCGTGTTTGTGTAAATGTGACGCGTTGCTGTAGACAGACTCCTCAGATAACTGTGTCACTCTGTGGCTCACTGCAGGTTTTTTTTATTCTGCGAGCGAGTGTGTTGACTGTTAAACAGGTGGAAGTGACACACCCGGGTGTGTAAATGTGTGTGTGTGAGGTCCGCTCCTCTGCTCTTTGATCCCCGTCCTGACAGCCCACCACCTGGGACGATCCGCCACATGCTGCATGGCTCCAAGGCGCGGCGACGGCTCGGGAATCTCAACGCGCGGCGGCGGCGCGCTCCAGCCTCAGCAGCCAGCCCCCCTGCATGCCGTATGCCGCCAGAATCGCTAATGCTAACACCAAAAGCTAATCCTCACATGTCCAGCTCTGCAGGAAACGCCGCTGGAATCGTAATTTGTGGCTAGCGGCTAGCACCGTTTATTGGAATTGCAAAAGGCCACCAGGGGCCGAAATGTGAACATCGGTGCAATTGGAATGATAATAGTAATGCTGTGGGCCGAGGCTACGCTAACGGTTCCCTGCTGAATGACATCTGCTTTACACCGAGCTGGAGGAAAACTGCTAACAGTTAATGTGGCTCCAAGGCTCCAGCCTGCTTAACTTTAAACCAAACACACCTCGGTCAGCTTAAAGTCCAGGCTTTGACTGGGCCACTATTTAACCTTCATTTCATTGTTTTTTTAGCCATATGGAGGTAAAGATGGTGGAGCAGCTTTAGCCTGCTGCGTGTTGTCAGTCAGGTTCTACCTGAACTCAGCCATGTTGTGAAGCTCAGTGGCCAAACCTTCAACCTTTGAGTGTCAGTTACTCAACAGATTGTTGCTAGGCAACCAAAGTTGGTGGAACTTACCCAACAAGTTGTTGCTAGGCAACCAAAGGTCGAAGGAGTTAGTTGATTCCACCATTCTACTCTCAGAGAATATTCTACATATTGAACATTTTATCAGGTGTATTATCTATTGATCACGTCTATCACCATATTTATTGCTCATTTATTATCCAGCTCTGTGTTAGACTGACTTATTTTTCTCCCCACATGCAGTTTATGTCAGCTGACAACAGTTTGGAGAAAACACCAATCAGTTGGTTCTTCAACAATAATTTTCTGTTGAGTCTTTATCATCCAGTCATTGTTGACATAATCAAAAAATAATACTTTAGCCTAAGAATGAACCAAAGCATGAAAAAACCTAAAGGATATTAAACTAATGAAAACTTGCAGACACTCTAAAAACTAACTAAACTGATTCGTTGTGTTTTCTGTCTTATTTGAGCGTTGGTGAATGTTTTTTAGAAAATGTCTCTGCCTCTCTTTTGGGTTTTCTGGTTTTTGCTTGGATCTCATCGGGCTTCCATACTCAGCTGACTGATGACTTTCAGCAACAGGTGGGGGAGGAGGAGTTCTTCTGTTTGATGCTTTTTATGCTGTTCTAAGTCTAAATTCCTCCTCCCTCTTGCTGATTGTCCCATTGGAAGGCAACAGGAAGTGACACGCGGCAGCCTGTGGGTTTGTGGAGGTGAAGCAGACACTAAGTCTGGTGTTATCCGTGTTAATGCAGCGGCGGGCGCAGCGCGGCGCAGCACAACGCGGTGCAGCGGCATCCAGCTCACGTCGCCGGTGCCAGGCGAGGGGCCAGCTCGTCCCGCCGGACGCTGCAGGAATCCAGATCCATTTCGCTCCCGGCCTCATCACTGGGACTCTGGGACGGCAGGCGAAACTCGCTCCAGATGTTCGCTGCTGGACGGCAGGCGGGCATCACCGGCCATCAGAACCAGCGGCGGCTCCGCCTCGGTCCAGCTGATTTGATTTGACACAGCAGATGTAAACAGAAGCGCTTTCTGCTCACCACTGGACAAATAAACAGAAATTAACAGATGGCAAAAACTGGAGGCTCCAGAACGACGATGATCCGGCAGCGGCTCACCTGTGGCTGCTGCGCGATAATGGGATATTTACCTCTCTAATAAAACCAGCTCATGTTTGATGCAGCACACTCTCAAACACACAGTGTAATGTAATCTGTGCTGCATCCTCAGTCTGGATTCTTAAGAACTTCTAAGATCTTTTTATAAATTATTCAGGCAGAAGAATCTTCAGATTTTCTGACGCGGATGTTTGCAGAAGAGCCACGCCTCTTCCTCTGGCCTCCATGTTTTCTTTCTGGGTTGTTTGCATGAATGTGTAAATTTCTGCAGAGTCAGACTGCAGCTCTTCTCTTCCTCTGCTGGGACTCAGAAACCTGCTGCACTTTGCATCTTTCTGTGGGTTTTAGAGGCAGAAATGATGTTTAATGTTTGGGATTAAATATAATCCATCAGGTCAGACATGATGGATTATGGAAGGTAAACAGAGCATTAATAAACGCCCTACAGATAATATTCCAAAACAGATTGTCAGATTCTTCTGAGGACATTTGTAGGTAAAAGTACAATAAAAAAACTGAGTACAGAAATTAATCTTCAAATAAAATATGGAATAATAATAAAAATGTAAAAAGTATAATAAAAATAATTATTACAAATGATTTGTAGTTGTAACTATAGTCATTGTAGACATACATATAAAGTAAATATGATGTAAAATATAATTCTAGTAAGTATTAGAAATAATAATAATAATATCATTAATCTATTTTTACAGCTTTTTCCCATAATTTTAAATAATTTGACTGTTTTGTAAAATGAATCCAAACATTTTGAAGATCTCTCACGTCACAAACTGTAATATAATTGGTCCATATTTAACGTCAGAAGATAAATTCAACAGATTTCAGCTTTCTGCAGAGAGATGATCAGTTATTTTATGATTTGAGGAACAAACAGGCCATAAATGTGAATTTGTCGAGGCTCTCTGCTTCCTGTCTTGACCTTCATGTCTATTTCTGGAGTAAATCAGGCCAGTGAAAGCGTCGCTTCCTTCTGCAGCGTTCCTCTGATTGCTGCAGGATTAATGAGGAGAAAGCTGCTGCTCCACCGTTTCTCTGCGTTTTATTTTGTGTTCCTGCGTCTCCCTGCGAGTCTCTTCCTCCCGACTCGACTCATCAAGCTTTGAAACCGATCCAGAAGCCTCTCGTCATCCCGACGCTGGATGTTTGTGTTGTTAACATTCACTCAGCGTCTGCAGGTGTCGACAGGTGATGCCAAGCAGATGAATATAGAAGCTGCTCTTTGTTGCTGATCCCTCTGCTCTCTGTGTTTCCTCTGTCTCTCCAGGCTGCTGTTTTGTCACGTTTTACACAAGGAAAGCTGCCCTTGAAGCCCAGAATGCACTGCATAACATAAAGACCTTAACAGGGGTGAGTATTTGTGTCTTGGCTTCTCCTCTTCCCACCTTTCGCTCTAATCACACACTCCCAGCAGCGCCCTGAGGCGCGCTCGCCCCCGGCCTGCTTGTGTCGGTGAGATTACCTCCATGCTGCCACGCCGCATTTAGCAGCGGTGAGTGACCGGGCGCGCGCAGGTGAGCAGCCGGCTGTCGCAGGGAGTTTGTGTGAGAAGCCTGGTTGTTGATAAGCAGGGAAGCAGATGCTGAAGGAAGCCGCCGCTGGGAGTTTGTTGGAAACAAAAACTCCTGTTTGGATGCATTGTTCCTCCAGAGGAACACGCTGTGGATGGCGAGCTGAAGGTGGATGTTTCCCAGCTGGATAATAACACTAGAAAGAGCTGGATTTGTTTTGGTGGAGCTGCAGGAGTCAGAGATGTAATGTAGTCTCTTTATTGGGCCTGCAGAGATGCAAATGAAACTTTCTAGCTCAGTTTTAACATCCAGAGGTTCCACCTGGACTGCTGCTCGTTCCTCTAAAATCTTCTCATTCTCTACTGTAGAAAACAGGATTATTTGAAGTAGTTTCCTTTATTCACTCAGGTTTCTCCTGTTCAGACCACAGATCAAGACATCAGCAGGACGTCTCTATAAAAGCAAGCTTATAGAGGCTGGCATGCAGCAGTTTGTTGTAACGAATGAGTGTCAGTTTGTCACTCAGTGTGGAAAAACATTCCTGACAGATTACAGCATCTTAAAAAGTCCTAAAGGGACTTCCTCTGTCTCCGTCTGCTCACTAAGCTGCTTCTAAACGACACACATCCTGTTTTACTGTTACACTGTTCTCATTTAGACAAGAAATTATTTGGCTTTTAATGAGATACAAAAGTCGTTAAACCAAGAAAAGACACACTGCTCTCCTACTTATTTCCTTGCTCTGGCAGTTAAGCTCTTCTGTACAGTGTTACTGGAAGATGGGCAATACGACTCTCTGCTCAGGGTGTCACTGTCTGGGGTGACAGTCACTCCAAAGAAAAAACAATCATTTGATGTCATCAGACATGTATTTATGTCTTTGGGTTAAATCCCATGAACCCAGTTTATTCCACATTAATCTAAATACAGTCCAGTTCGTTTGGTGAGTGTGAACACACAACCAACCTAAAACTCTGGTCCGCATACAAACCTTCAGCTTCCTCCAGTGGATCATCGGATCGGCCTCCCAGGCGGTTCAGGAGGGAAGCTGTATTCCCCGTATGGAGCCAGAATGCTGCCACTTTCTCTGCGCAGAGGAAGCGTGTTAATTGTGAGCGGAATAAGAGGGTTAAAGTCAGCCTGTTGATCCGTCCGGTGATCCGCGGCTGGAGGAGAGAAGCAGCCTGAGGACAGAGGCAGCAGCAGGTTTAGGATTACAGGACATGAAATCGCCTTGGTAACGCCGTCCTATCCGCTCCTATCCGTCCTCTGCAGGTAAACCTGCAACCTGCTGAGAGTTGGAGGAAATGTTCATCCTGAACCTTCACATCCTTTCTCTGCTGCTAACATGACCAGGATTCCGTTCCTGGAACTGTGTACATTTATATTACTGGGCAGTTTTATTCATTTCCTTTAAATTCAAATTTAAAGAAAATTAGAATTTTCTACAATATAAAAAGCTTAATATTGTTACCAATATTTGTGCAGAAACACGTTAGCAGCTTTTCTTCTATCCTATTTTAACATATTTATGACCAAATCAGAAATAGATATACTGAGGGACTTTTATCAAACTCATGGCCCGGGGGCCAAATCTGGCTCGCTTTAATGTTTTATGTGGCCCCCATAAAGAGAACATTCAAGATAACAGTTCTGTGCTAAAATATCATTTTATCACCAAATTGAAGCAGTTTTTATCTCGTGGGCTGGAACAGCTTCGCTAACTCCTTTTAGCACCACCTGAACACAGTGATAGGCTTCTCCAGCGTCCAATCAGATTGCACCCCTTGCAGCATTTCTGCAGCATGGGGTGCAAAATGAGTCTAGATTATAGGTCCATTTATCCTAATCTGCAGAACCTGTAATCTGTATTTAATCTCCCTAATCTTCCACTTTATAACTGAAAATCAGCAGAGAAAAAAATCAGGAATGGTTGATGTAATCCAGCTTATTTTCAACGTGACCTTTGTTCTGAGAGGCTCTGCAGCTTTTACATGTTGGCTGGGAGGCGGTTTCAGTTTAAAAGGCTAATGGAGCGGATAGAGAGAGTTTTATTGCCTGTAAGACAAACCGAAGGGCAACACGACCCACACGCCTCTTCTTTCTGCTTGTAAAAATTTCCACAAAGCATCAAAAACAGAAATCAGCGTTTAAACCAGGAATGAAGAGCTTTTAATCCCAGTTTGGAGGGCTTTGGTCTCATTCTGCTCCGTGCCGGTGAACCTTGAGGGAGCCGTCCTCTGAGGACCAGATGACACTGATCAACAGCTCAATATGTCCGTAATTAAAGCTGCATCGCATTCATCATGTTGGAGAAGCACAACAATGACTCGCGGATGTCAGATCGTCCCGTATTGATTGAGAGATATGCTTTTAAATTGAATAAACCGCAGCGCGAGGATCAGCAGCAGCTCTCCAGCATGTACCTGCAGCAGAGACACAATCAATAGCAACATAATAACGCAGAATTGATGCGCTTTTGTTTCTGATTTCGTCTTTTCATAAAAGCTTCTGATTCGACGAGGCTGAAAAGGTTAGGGGGCGGGGCTAAAAGCCAGCGCTTGATGAGGAGTCGGGATTAATTGCTCAGAGAAACGTGAAAAACAAAAGGCGAGCAGGCGGAGCGGGGCGCGAGCCGAGCCAGAGATTAGTGGAGCTGATGTACGGACGGACGGGGAAAAGGTGGAGTGGAGCGCTGCTGCTCGCCCGAGGCCAAAGCAATAAACGGGCCGCCGTTAAAAACCAATACCTGCTTATTAACTCCCCCACTCTGAGCTTGTAAAAGCCAGTGGAACAATGTTTGAGTTGGCACTCTTCCCTTCCCTCGCTCTATCGCTCTTTCCAAACCCAAGAACTTAACAGGGAGAGATGCAATCAGAGTGGAAAGCTGGACGGGACCCAAACGGCAGAAAGGACGCTGGTGCTGCCAGCGGCAGCCATGTTGGATTGGGGCAGGAACACGCTTCATGCTACCAGTCGCTGCACTTAAATGTGTTCAGATATGATTTTCATGTGTGCAGACCTGAGATATTAAACAATATTTAGTTATTTCTCCAAATGCTGAGTAAACTTACTACAACCTGCAGAATATTTTCATTTTTTTGTGCTTATTTTGATGCTTCTTTTGTCATTTTGACCCATAAAGTGAGTTTTATTGTTGCAGCTTCAGGCCCAATGTGAACAAAAAACCCATCAAATAAGGAACCAGCCTGCAGACATTTCTTCCATCATGAAGTAATAATCACACATCGTGATTTATTCAGTTTGCTCATGCATAGTGGTGGTGGCATCATGCTGTGGGCCTGCTAACATATTCAGGTTTATAAATTGCTCTTTATGAGCCTGCAGCTTAAATACTGTTTAAAATATTTGGAATATCTTTAAAAATCTGTTTTTTTCCCTGAAAACCAGCCAGTTTTAAAACATTTGACCAATTTAATGCAACAGATAATCAAACATTCAGTTTGAATGATGGCAGGAAATTATTAATAGCTGATAAAAACATGTTCAGGTGAAAATAAAGGAAAAGATAAACTAAACTTTCTACACCTTTTGTTCTTCTTTGTCACCGTCCTTCTTCTCTTCTTCTTCTGTGCTTTGACTCCACATCACATCCCCCGATTTTCTTCTTCTCCCATCAGCCTACGTCCCATGATGCATTCATGGGCCTGTGGAAAAAAAGAAATATCTGCAATCTCTCGATGAATACATGCACTGTTGTGATTACTTACTAGACTCCACTGGGTTTTTGGCAGGAATGTAACACCATATTTGTCCAACATCAGTGTCTGACCTCACACATTCATTTCCTTAAAATTCCCAAAATATGAGGCAACCATTAAATAAATAAATACTTAAATATTTTTGTTTCTATTCAGTATTGATGTCTTCTTACAAGCCGTTATTAGTAGATAATAAAGCCGTTTGTCTGCTTTGGGTTGGACTATCCTCGCTCCGTTAATGCGCCGTCACGACGCAGCGCGGTATGAAGAATAAAAAAATAAAACCTAGAACAATAATGAGTGTTTCTGTGAAGACAAACAGAGCCGACTGTTTTCCAGCTTTCCCTGAACTTCTCCTAATGACCCGCTAATGAAGGTCGAGGGGGGTGGAGACAGAGTGTTGCCTGGAGAGCCATGTGTTCATCCCACCACACACACACACACACACACACACACACACACTCTAACCCATCTATCGCTGGGATTCATGCGCCGCCCCCCGGAGTGATTTAAAGCCATAAGACTCGACCCCTGCTGCACGGCCTGCCTGCCTCTAACACACACATCCTCCGCTTTCATCTGCAGAGAAAATATGCCTCAGCAGTTACTTTCACCTTTTTATTAATTTATTTTTCTAATTTCCTCCTCCTGATCCACTCCAACACACACACACACACACACACACACACACACACACACACACACACTCACGGAGAGTTAAAAGCTGTCAGCCTGGCCGTCAGACAAGGTTGTTTTAGATTTTCCACTAAATTGAACTCTTTCATTAGCGGCTGACAGATGTCTAAATGCCCTGTGTCCCCTGATAATCACCCAGCCGGCTCCAGACGCCTGTAGAGAGGGCCCCGGGGCCGCTTGTTCCCCATCTGAAGCCGGGTCGGAGGGAACACGGAGGGCCGGATGGAAGGGGAAGCTAATCTAGGAAGTGTCCTCTGGAGCGCCCTCCAGCTTGGAGCGTTTCAGCCTTTTATCCTTGTTTTCTTCTCCGTCTTCTTGGATCTCTGCCTCCATCTTTTTGTCCTCGGTGCAAAAAACGAGAATCTTTTCAAGGATGTAAAATCCTGACGGAAAGCCGGGGAGGCTCGGTCACGTGTCGGGACGGGGATCACGCCGATCCCGTCCTTGACGTGGGCGGATCAGAGCGTGGGCTCATTAAAAGCCGCCTTCGCGCTCAGACCACACACGCCGGTCCCCGCTCGCCTTACCTTTCTGCTGCCGAGATAATTAGCCACTCTTCGCCAGCACAACGCAGGCCTCAAGGTTGTGTGTGTTCCTCCAACCAAAGGCACATCAAAGCCTCCCTTCAAAGCCGGCTGGATCTCAAGCAGGGTTAAGGTTTAAAAGCAGCAATTTACAGTCCAAAGACATAAGTCATTTAATCAGTCGGTTATTATTTCAAGTCAGCGGACGGCGCTGCAAACAGACTGTAAGTGATAATGTGCATTATCGGTTCCAGTGATGTGAGAAATCCTGTCCTTTCATGCGAAAGGTCCCGTGGTCGCAGGACCCCCACTGGGCCGGGCTTTGAAGCCGACGCGAACACTTGCTTTGGAGACTCTGGCTGCGTTCACGCTGCAGGTCTGAGTGCTTATTAGATCTGTCAGAGGAGATGAAGGCCAAACAAAGTTAGAATGACACATCATTTGTCCAAATGAACAGCTCCTACTGTCACAAACGCCAGGCTGACACCAGCGAACTTCAGCAATCAAAGCCAAACTTTTTAAACAGTCTTAATTAAACAGGACAAATAATAAAATATTCACTTCTCCCCTGTTTGATTGCAGATAAATGGATGGTGAAATTGTGGAAAGCTCAGCTCACGCTGTGGGATTTTAATATCATACATCATGCCAAACTGTGGAAACAGTTTATTGAGTGAGCCAAGTCACGCTGGAGGATGTGAGATATTGTAGACACTGGAGAAAACGATCAAGCAGGCGCTGATGGAAATGCTGTGATTATTGAAATCAGATCCTGGAGGCATTTTTATCAGCTGTTGCCAGAGGGTATTTATTTATTTTTTTTAACTCTTAATTTTTAAGTCGGTTCCTTGAACTAAACCTTCTAAGTCACAGGTGTCAAACTTCAGTCCTGGAGGCCCACTGTCCTGCAACGTACACACTTCATTCTAAATGTGCAACGCTTCGGTCTAAATGTGCAACGCTTCGGTCTAAATGTGCAACGCTTCGGTCTAAATGTGCAACGCTTCGGTCTAAATGTGCAACGCTTCGGTCTAAATGTGCAACACTTCGGTCCAAATGCGCAACGCTTCGGTCCAAATGCGCAACGCTTCGGTCCAAATGCGCAACGCTTCGGTCTAAATGTGCAACGCTTCGTTCTAACCTTTCGATGCGTGTCTGAAACCATGTACGCTTCATTTTACTTACATAACTTACATAACCATGGAAAGTTTGAATATTGTTTTGTATCATATTGTAGCTCATTGCGTTTGCTCTTGGACGGTTTTCTAAGTATTGGTATGAAGTTGAAAGTTTTAGTTTCAATGCTGAATAATCCGAAATAAATAAAAACTGAGCTGTTTGCTCTTTTCATTCTGATCTCTCTCTCCAGAAAACAGCTCAGGACTTAGAGAAACTTTGCTTATTCTGTATTTTGTCATTTTTATTTCATGCTATTAATAATCCTGCACCAACGTTTTTATTTATTTATATCTTTGTTGGCCGTCTTCACGCTTCAGCAGCTCCGGCTTTTTGGCAATTCTGTTACTAATTTAAAAGTATCTCTAAATTATTCATGAAGCATTTAAAAAAACACTTTTATTTTGATCTATTTCTCTAGGTTCTTGTTTTAAAGTGTTTAAAGAACCGTTTTTGTTGACTTGGAGCCCATTTCATCTCTCACTTCATGGGATAGATGTGCTGTCTTAGAGGAGAGAATCCCAAGTGGTCAGTCATGCAGACACGCTGTAAACAAGCCCCCTGTTTTACCAAACACATTTGAAAGGCAAATAAATTTAATGCCCAATCTGCCTGCTTTAAATATTTATTGGTCCCACTCGCTCTCCACTTTCCCCAGCCGGCTTTTCCATCTGATGACTTTCCAAAGGAGAGATTTAAATGAGGGAAATAGAGCAGGATGCTGCTTCAGACTCCCAGAACCTCCATCTGTATCTAAAGGGAAGACAAAGTGGTGGAGCCACCGGCTGAGTCTGAAATTTTTAGTGTTTTTCTTTCACCTTCATCTAGTCTCTGAATTGCCTGGAGGTGCAGACTGTGCAATCATCCCGTTGCTGTTCCAGGTTCGTCACAACCGAAACCCATTGAACAAAATTAAAGACGAAGGTGAAAGCAAAAATATTTCCATTAAAGCTTCATATAAATACAGCATGCAGTGTTTTCATGTGAAGTGTTTCCTGTGACATTTGTGTGACCCAATAGGAGTGTGGTGCTGTATTTCTCTCAGATAAACTTCTCTGTTCCTTTAACTCTCATCCTGTTTGTCTCTGATGTCCCATTTTTTCAAAAAGCTTCATACAGTAAAGATCAAACTTTACCGTCCTGCAGCAGAGATGCTTTCAGGCGCAGTGGGACACTGACGGACTTTAGATTTACAGGCAACTGAATGCTAAATAAAAATCCCTGTAAGAAGTTTTTGAATGATTTGTCTGATATTAAACTTTGATCTGAATGATTTTACCAATTAGAAAAAGAATCGACGAAGATGATTGGTTTCCATCAGCTCTCGGTGGTTGGAATTGGTTTTACTGTTGGAGAAGCTAACGGTTGTAGTCAGAGGGAGCCGGAGAGTCGGTGGCTGTTTGTTCGGACGCTTAGAGTCCGACGCAGAGCGCAAGCGGCGAGTTGGTGGTTGGTCAAAACGATAAAACTGCAGCAGCGAAGGATGTTAAATGCTCCGTGTAGAGAGCTGTACGCCATCAAACATTCATGTGTTATAGCCTGGAGGATATTATGCAACAGGCTGAAGGGCTTGGAGCTCGGACAAATGGTTTCTAGGAAGGCTGACCGGTCGGCAGCGAGCGTGTGTGTGTGTGTGCGTGTGTGTGTGTGTGTGTAAACGCTGTCCGCCTCTTTACAAATCATTTATGTCCATAAAAAAACATCAGTGGCTCATTCATCACACACACATTCCCACTGCGGTGTCATTACAGAGGCTCATTATCGAAATCAATTCAATTAAAGGCTGTAATTGGTGTAGTAAAACCCAAACGCTACGGCAAACAGAGCCGCCACGTCACGCGGGTCTGCTCCTCTTTAACTACAGAAATATTAATAGTCGTCTTTAAATTAACTTCCCATCTTCCCTCTGCATGTTGGTGGCGCCGTTTAAGGGTATTGATTAGCAGGAGGAAGAGGAGACTGTAACTGGAGGCTAACTGTGTTAAACACTTAGCGGAGTCAGGGTGGAGGAGACGCGTCATAGTTAATACCAGATCCTTCAATCAGGGCTCACAGTCACGTTGGGTTAATTGTTTACCGAGACAAATGAAGTGGGGATAATTAAGAGTAACTGCTGCTGAGGAGAGGCCGATCGTTCAGAACGCCTCGATTCGGTTTGCTGGAAACGCTCTTCATCTGGGACGGCGTCCGGTTCTGGTCCAGGTTCTGGTCCAGGTTCTAGTCCAGGTTCTGGTCCAGGTTCAGGTTCTGGTCCAGGTTCAGGTTCTGGTCCAGGTTCTAGTCCAGGTTCTAGTCCAGGTTCTGATCCAGGTTCTGGTCCAGGTTCTAGTCCAGGTCCAGGTTCTAGTCCAGGTTCTAGTCCAGGTTCTGATCCAGGTTCTGGTCCAGGTTCTAGTCCAGGTCCAGGTTCTAGTCCAGGTTCTGATCCAGGTTCTGGTCCAGGTTCTAGTCCAGGTCCAGGTTCTAGTCCAGGTTCTGATCCAGGTCCAGGTTCTAGTCCAGGTTCTGGTCCAGGTTCTGGTCCAGGTCCAGGTTCCTCTCTAGTGGAACTCTCCATCCCACTGAGAGTTTTAGAAAGTTTTAGAAAGCTCCAACCTCTGGGACAGCAGGCGGATGCGCTGACCCACCAGATGTTTCTTCAGTTCTTTAAAACGGAAGATGAAATATTTAAATATTTATTTGGAACAGGAGAAGTTTTCTGGTCTTTCCTGTTTTGAATAGTGAAACAAATCAACTTCATATTTCAACGAAGTAGGAAGTTCTTATTATCTGATGATAAAGTTTAGAAATGAAGGTGAAAATAATGAGCATTAAATAAAAATATATTTCTAAAGTTTCATAAATATTTAGTATTTCCACATGAATTTGTCTCAATCATCCTGCAGTTTTCCTCCATTCATCCCGATAAACTCAGGTTGGTGCAGATCAGCTGTAAACAGGTCTGGGCTTTGACTAGGCCAATCCAATCTCCACCTTGTGTTTTCAAATCATTTCTTTGTTGCTTTAGCTCAATGCTTCGGGTCGCCAACCTGCTGGGAAATAATTAAATACTTTTTATTAGCACTGTAAGTAATTAAAAAATGTTTTTTAAAAGTCATTTTAATTTTATTTCCAGTGGAGAATAAATGACCTGAAATCAGATCCAATATTTAATCATTTCCAGGGTGAAGTTAGCGAGCGTTTGTTCCTCTTTAGGACTTTCTGTCATGTCTGACTCTGTATCTTAAGAAGCTGAAAGCATTCGGTTTAAAAGCGTCAGGAAGAGTAAAAACAGGACTGAAGGTGTTGAGAGGAAGTGGAAGCAGCAGGATTTGTTTCAACTTCCAGATCCATAATCTCCAAAGCAAACTGCGCCGGCAGCCAGCAGGCCACTGGAACGCCCAGCAGACCCGAGTCGATCCAACAGGATTCGCTCTGACATCAACATCTGGGTCTCTTTGAAGCTTTGATCAGCTCACATGACAGCCGCATACTTTAATCCGAGCAGACACTCGTTCGCCGGATATTTTTAATCTAATTTGCAATTCCTGTGAATCAGAAAGCTGTGATTCCTCCTCATGGAGCAGCAGCCGGATGAAGCTCTCATGTCCAGGAGAGGAACAAGCAGAACAACGAACAGAAAACATGGATTACAAACGAGCGACACAAAATCTCTTCATTCTTCATCTCTCCATTCCTGGGCTGAGAATCCATCGACCAGTTCCTCCAACCTGTCTGACAGACCGTTGATTTGCTGAGTCATGCTAATAAAATCATTCCTGTTCATCTGCTGGCCTCCAAGTTGGAAACATTTGTCTAGAAATCCAACATGGCCGCTCTCCTCGTCCCCGATACTTTAGATTAAAACTGCAGTGAATTAGCAGATCGGATGTGAAAATTTTAGTTGAATTTGGACGTCATGGATTCATCATCATTATTTATCAGCTGGAGGTGAAGAGATGAACTGACATGAATGGAGAAGATGGTCCAGGTCCCAGCAGAACCTTTTCTTTATAGAACGTTTCAGCTTAGAATAAACCTGGTCGATTAAATAATTGTCAGAAAGTGTATATTTGTTAAAAAGAGCAACTCTTCACAGATATTATTTCCAGTTCAGTGTGACGTCTCTTCCTGCTGGAGATGTTTCTGTTTAGCGAGGTGAACAGGTGCAGCTTGGTGGACGTGTTTGTCCTGAAGGAGACGTGATGAAGCAGAGAGAGTTTTCTGAAGCGTCCTGAGCGGTGATGACTGTCTGGAGGTCATTCGTGTGGTTTTTCCACGCCTTGCTGGGTGTTTTCCCCTTCCAGCTCCGGCTCCGTGTGCGAGCGCGGACGCTCTCCGTCATCGATATCGAGCCCCGACTGCGAGGCCATCTGTCTGACTTTGACCCAGCGGCGCTCCGTCACACCTTCACTGCAGATGGACGACAGCGTGTGTGTGTGTGTGTGTGTGTGTGTGTGTGTGTGTGTGTGTGTGTGTGTGTGGGCGCCTTCTGCTTTGGATGGCAGTGTGTGTCTGATGAAGTCTGCGTTCATATTTGGTTGCTGCCAGCAGCCGGCGCTGAGCACACAGATGCTGCAGCTCCTCCAGCTCCTCCAGCTCCTGGACCAAATGACCTCTGACCTTTCCAAGCACCGGCGTCGAGCAGGAAGACGTGTGTGAGCATTGGCCCAGAAGCAGCGGCTAACATTTAGGAGATGAGGCTCTTCCAGAGCGGAGACGGTTCATGAGCCGGTCCAACAGAACCAGGAAGGTTCTTGTGATGCTGAACTGGGAATCAATTCAGTTTTAGTCCAATTTCTTTGGTCCACGATTTGATTCAAAATCGATTTTTGAGTCAAAACAATTAATCGTAATAATTTCTGCTGAAAACAAGAATAAAAAAAGGTCAGATGGTGAAATGTTACAGTTTTTATGAATAAACCAGAAACGTTTCCTGAAGAATCCGATTCAATCCCAGATTTCTCACCAGTGCAGTTTTTGCTCTTTCAAAGGAAATCTTGAGTCAAAGCAGCACAAATCCAGATAAATGAAGCTATTTATAGCAGCCATTATTCTCAGCCATGTAGTTTTAACCAGTAACAACACGGCAGCTCAGCAGCTCATTATTACCAGTGTGAGCTGGGACCAGGCTGCACATTAATATGGAAATTAAATCCTAATCGATTTTTCCAAGGTATGCATTCAGCGTGTTTTCCTGCAGCGCTGGCCGCTGTGCATGCTGCAGCCTGCAGCCTGCAAGAGGATGATTGAAAACAAATGGAGACACTTCAGCTGAACTGTTAGCCAACAGATTCACAAGGAGCCGATAATCAGCTCCTTAAAGCTCACAGAAACTTTAACGTCATTAAAATCAAACTTCAGGAAATTACTGCACAGCTGCCGCCAGCTCAGCTCCACACTTTTCAAAATAAAATTATGCTAAATGATCTTTCAGTGGCTTTCAACGTGCTAGAGCCACTGTAGATTTAAAAAGATAGGGAGAGAAAATTTGTACATTTGCTAAAAAAATCTAAATATTTTAAGACTAATCTCAGAAATGTTCTGAAATAATCATGAAAATTAATTAATCTCATAATTTCCCAAAAAATGTTTGATTTAGCAAACTCAGAAATGTCTTCATTCTTTCTGGAAAATTTCTGATTGATCTAGTTTTCCTTTGCAAATGATCAATGTTTTAAACTTTTATGTTTCTCTGTTTTTTCCCTGACAAATTCAGAGATTAAATCTAAAATTGTCTTGTTTTTTGCAGAAACTTGCTCGTCTTTATGTTTTTATGGACTCTGGTCCTGGTACTCTGCTATACATACAAAGCTGCTGCTGCTGCATTTTTCTAGAAACTTTTCAAGCAATTTTTCTACTTTTCAAACTCTGAACATTTTTTCTTTTATCTAGGAACGTTCTGAGCTTTTTGGTGTAAATTTGCTCTGGTTTTTCTATCATTAATGTTCTTACTACAGCGCTGCAGCTCTGGGGGTTTATAATCTTTTCTGTTCAGGATTGTCTCTGGAATCTGGTTTGGTTTGAGTTTTTCGGGCAGCTGCAGGTAAACAGGAAGTGGGTTTCCCCCCCGCCGTAGAGACTGGTCTGTATTTTTCCAGCAGAATGCCAGCGCAGCATCCGGTGCAGTTTGAGGCCCGGCGTTCGGCTGCGCGCAGCGAGAACTTTGGAGGTTCTGCTGCTTCCTGCTGAGCGCATAATGAATGGCAGGCTGCGGCTGCGGGCCTGCCAGGCAGGAAGAAACAGCACTGTGGAATTGTGGGATAGCGGAGGAGAGCCTTGCTTTGTTGGGCTCGGCGGGAGCTCACCGAGATCAAACACGTCGACGGCGCCGCCCGCCGGGCATTCTGGGTAGACAGACCTGAGGAGGAGCCGCCTGAAAGCCAGGCGCCGTTCTCCTTGTTTGTACCTGAGCTGCAGGAGCGCGCCGCTCGCTCCGGTTAGCGTGGGCGGCCTGCAGCGCGCGGTGGCGCTGCGTGTTTCAGGAGTGAATGACGGCTGCGCCACGAAGCCTGTCATGCCTTTTGTTGTTCTGTTTTTTTGTTTTCTGCCTTCAGAGGACAGACTTTGAAATGGATTAACAAAACTGACTGGATGCGACTTCCAGGTTGGCTTTGACATGAATCTCCTCCGTTTGATGTGGCATCAACCCTCAGCTAGCACACAAAGCCCCTCCACATCTGTCCTTCTGCTGCTCATACTGCAGGGGGCGCCGCGCCACCTGGGGGGCCACGAGGGCCGCACCGCCTCAGGGGCCACGCTGCCCTGTCTGTCCAGCTTTTATGACCCTTCGTCACTTTTTCTCTCTGCTGCCGTCTGATTACTAGCATTCTGCAAAGTAGAATGCTAAACCTAATACCTGGATATTTCATCTGTTATCATTTGTTTATATCTGGAGTTTTTTGCTTTGCAGATTCATTTAAATTTCAAAACAAAGGAAGGTTTTCCAGTATAAACATCCTGGATCTCAGTCAGACAGAAGCCAAGGTTTTGATTAGGCCATTTGGAGGTGGACTACCTGGATCATTTTTCTGCTGCAGAACTAAAGTGAGCTTCACTATGTGATGGTCAGACATTCTCCTTTATGCTTCCATCCTTTACAGCAAGTATCAAGATCCTCCGCAGATCACCACTCTGCCACCACCGTGTTCTACTGTAGCGGCCATTTTGTTCTTGTTGTTCTGTGAGATCTGATTTTCCCAGAAGTCCTGAGGATCGTTGAGATGTTTTCTGGTAAATGTGAGACGGGTCTTTGTGTTCCTTTGGTGGTTCTGGTTTCTCTTTCTTATTGTTGAATCGTGACCTCTGACCTTTGCTTTCTTCTGGACCTCCTGCATGAGGTGATGTTGAGCTCTCACAGTAATTTTGGTGGGTCGGCTCCTGGGAAGGTTCATATTTATATTTAGTGCATCGCAGTTTTAGATATTGTGGCCTACTTCGTGTTGTGATCCAGATCCTATTGAAATAATTTATTTATTTGTTGAGTTTTGGATCAGGCCAGGATGAAGCTCGTCTCTTCTTGATGGACTACAGGACGGTTTTTTGTTTTTTATAGCTGCAGGACGTGAACACAATCATTTTAATTAAATAATAACATCGATTATTTTAAAGCATTTGCTTGTTTTTGGGGGGTTTTTTTACATTCAAAAGTCTAAAAATGGAACCTTTGTGTTTGTGTGTTTCTGGTACAGCCGTGAAACTGGTGCACATGCTGCATCAGCTAACAGACAGACGACGAAGCCGGTTTTCTCATCACACTGGAGGTTCATTTCTGACTGGATACTGAAAAAACATGTTGTTGTGTACAAGTTGTGCTAAACGGAGTTAGCTTATCAGCGAAAATAATCAAGTCTGAAATAGCATCTCAATGCTAACAATGTTGCTAATGCTAGCATTCAGAGTCCAAATTTCCGAATTTGTCCATGAATGATCAGAACTTCCTGAATCTCTGCTGGTTGAAGAACAGATTTAAAACTATAAATGTGTTTATTGTTGATCTCATGTATTTATTCAGTAAGTTAAACATGTTTTTGAATTAAAAATGTTGCTTATTTCGCTACATAAGGTTTGATTAATCTGATAATTAATTACAGACGCTGTAATTAAGTTGATTTAAATTATTATGAAGTAGTGCCACTAATTTGAAATGTTGGATTGTTTGTATTGCTTTATGTAATTACAGTCCATGTTTTTTTAGTCCGTTTATTTATGTTGTAGCTTATTTTCCTCAAAGATGCAGACTTTATTTGTGTGATTATTAAAGTTTTATTTGGAACGCATTAAAAAGGTAAAAACAGGAGAAATCTGTAGGTGGGAAAATACTTTTCCATGTTTGGATTTCTTTGTTCTTTGACTCATTTATTTCACTCTAAATTTTCATCTGACTGCCCCCTTGAGGCAACGCGTGGAACTGATCAGTGGAGCTAATATGTGTGTGTGTTGTTGTGTGTGAAATAGGCCAGTCAGAAGGAAAAAAAATGTCAGAGTGAGGATGATAAGGAAGAGAGCAAGACGGGGGAGAGTTGGGATAAAGGTGTGTGATAGAATTGGAAGATCAAAGCCCTCTGTCACAGCGTGACTGAGCCCAGGGGCGTAATGGGCGAGACGGGGCACACACACACCGCCGCCGACACACACACCTGCACACACACTCCCTCACGGCTGGTATTTGACTCTGAGTGTGATTGATACCGGGCTAGATTTGGAGAATCACTGTCATTCGTCTCTCCGCAGATCAAACAGCCACATAATCTCCCATAAAGGAAAGAGAGATGGAGGGAATAAAAACAGGACATAAGAGCAGAAGGTTCAGCCGGGCGCGCGAGGTGACAAAGCCGTCTCATCGCTTAAAGTGTTTTCTTGTTTTTTTATAAAAGACGAGCCATGAGCTGAAAACACATCCATCATGCGGCTCTATTAAACTGCTCTTTGTGCGCGTCACAGAGATGAATGGGAGTGTGAAAGTGTACATTAGACAGTATTTATGCTGCTTACAGAAACACCTTCATCCTCAGCACATCCGGCAGAAAGCGCTCAGTTTTAAACCATATTCACACCAAACGCTCCACGTCTGACTGCAGCTGCAGCAGCGCAGCCTTTAGTTATGGGTGTCCAAAGTGTGGCGCACGGGCCGTTTGTGGCCCTCAAAATGATTCTGGATGGGCCCGGATCAAGAATAGTCTAAATTTGTTTTAGATGATGCAGATCCACATTTAAAAACAATGTTGGGGTCAAATTTTCATATATTTTTAGTAAAATAATAATAATGGAAACAGAAACATTCAGAGGCAGGAGAGAGTCACTTCCTGTTCTTATTGCTAAGAAAACAAAAAAAATGCAGATTTTTAAAAATTTATACATGTATTTTTAACATTCATATATATGTTGATTGGCGGATAAAAAGAAAATTGTTTTGAATCTACAGTAATTTACTCATTCACGCCTCTGCAGAAATATGTCTATAAATATTGTGTGCTTAGTTTATTTATTTACTGTAAACATAAAAAGCAAAATGCTTTTGCTGTTGTAATTAAGAAGAAAAATGCTAAACATTTAAACTTGATGAACAGTTTGAACACCGTTGCTTTAAGTCATGGTTGATGTGGCTCACCGCCCAGGGCGTCATCCAGTGAGGGCAGACAAACTAAAAAGAAGTTGGAGTTGCACCAGATATTCTTTCTTTCTTGTTCAGTCAGGAGAGACTTGGATGTTCCTACGATGTAGAAGCCTGAGGGAGCGTTTAAACCAACTCCAGCCTGTTTGCAAAGAAAGTCTGGTCCAGTTCAGTTGGTGAGGTGAGAATGCTAAGCTAACTCTGACCTCTGACCTTTGGTCCTCTAAACCTAGGTCTGGATTCGGTTGAACTGAACTCTGGTTCGGTTTGAATGTGAACGTCAAGCGAACCGGAGACCCCTTCAAAAGCAGGAAGTGGACTACAGCGCAGGGCATTCTGGGTAAATCCAACCAAAGTTAACGTGTTAGCCTAACGCTAGCAGCAGAAATGTCTCCTGGTCTTCAGCCAAAGACTAAAGAGAAATCCTCCAACACTAAAATCTGACGCCTCCATCTTGTTTCCAACTGGTGAAGAAGGAAGTTGCTCTCAGTGTCTTCAGAGGTTTTTGTGTGGTTTCCTTCAGTGGTTGTTGGTGCAGCGCCCCCACAGGCCAGGAGGGGAACAGGTTGGTTCCACAGCAGCTGCAGGTGGAGCAGATGATGGAGTTCTGCTCCACAGTTTAACAGAGTGTACCAAATTAAACATTTTGTTCTTGTTCAGGTGATCTCTGTGTTCCTGGGAATAAAATAGAAACAATAAATGTTGTATAAATTATTAGTTAAATTGAATAATTGCAGCACCAACATATTGATGAACTCTGCTCTCTGTAATCACTGAATGATTTTCACCAGTTTTATTCTCTTATTGTAACTCTGAGCTTCTGCCTGTTTTCTGATTTTTCTTTTTGTTTTTTCTTGCTTTGTCTTTTTGCCCTTCTTCATCTTCTCGTCCTTGACCCTCGTCTTCTTCTTCCTTTTGCTTTTTAGCGTCTCTCTGCTGCTTTCATGACTCCGTTTGATTCCACGCCTCCTGCCCTCCGGACTGAAGTGTTTATGAGAAACCAAAGCGTTTGCTTGCGTTGACATTTGCCTCTGAATGATATTCAGATTTAATTTGCACATGAGGGAGCTGAAGCATTTTGCAGCTCAGTATTTATGCATGTGTCAAGGTGATATTTAATGTTTTTCTTCTGTCTGCCCCTCTTTTGTTTCCACAGATGCATCACCCTATTCAGATGAAACCTGCAGACAGTGAGAAATCTAATGGTGAGTGGCCACAAGGACATGCACACACACACACGCACACGCACACACACACACACACACACACACACCCACTCACACCCACCAGGAGCTGTTTTTGAATTTGCCTGGTAATAGCTGCTTCACTTGACTTGCAGAGAAGATGGGAAGAGAAAAGATTGAAGCAGAGATGCTGAAAAGAGAGATAGAGGAGGAAATGCTGATATTTCTGTGTCTATATCTTTTTCTCTTATACGTGTCATAAATTATTGAGGTGCTTTGGAAGGAGGTCGGCGCCAGTTGAATCGTTTTAGCCCAGTGATGAACTGGTGCCGCCCCCCCGGCGCTCACTTCATCCACACATCCAGACCCGTTTCTCTGTGCAGAACAAACACACCTCAGTCACACCAGACAACATCCGTTTTCAGGTTGTACCTCACATTCCCAGCTGTATACTTTGACTAGGCCATTCTAAGCTTTGGTTGTCCAACTGGACAATCTTCAAATATCAATCAAACGTAACACAGAGGTTGGTTTATTCTTGAATATCTGCTAAATAAAACTTCCAGCATGAATCAAAAGGTCAAAACTTTAGTTTTACATATTTAAGAGATAATTATAAACTTATGAATAATCTCACTCCTTAACCACCGACATATTTATTAAATTTATAATCAGGTTTTTAAAAACAAAGGAAACAAATGACCAGTAAGACCGAGGACAAAATAATTAGCTTACAGACACTGTTTTATTTGAAATATCCGTTACTGACTCAATAATTATCAGAAACAAATAAATAAACAAACAAATAAAATCTAAACCTGTATTTATTACTTCACCCATCAATATGCTGTCAATTTAATTTTAATTAAAGAATCAATTCTTTAAATTTCTCCAAAAAACAAACAAAACACCAACAATAATCTCATATATCCAGCAATAATTATATGTTTATATGATAATTGGAACAGTTTTATGTTTGGACATTGTCTGTCGAACTTCAATATTAATATTAATTCAAAATTATTCCAGTTTGTCTGAAATTACTGATACATTTTTCCAGTAGTAAAATTTTAAACTGTGATTCCCACATAACTTGTAAATTTCTAATTAGTTTTGTGGTAATTGTTTATTTTTGGTTTTCTGTAGTTTCACTACATCAATAAACTTTAATAATTTAGACTTTATAAAACGTGTTAAAGTTTTCTAATACCTCATGGATTATTCTTATCATCTTCTGTAATATTTTTATTCCCTGCAGTCCAGTTTTGTAATTATTGCCCCAGATTTTTGCACCATAACTTAAATAGGGTGAGATTAGAGAACAGCTTGACTTTGTTAAACAGGCGATATCGAACAGATGAGTGGAGAAAAGAGGAATAAATATCAAGGAGAAGACAAATGTGATGCCTGAACAGAATGATCTGTTTTATTATCATTTAGAGAAAAAATAATACTGTTAATCTAAGATTTATTTTCATCAGAAGGAGGCTGAGTTTACCGCTTGGTTTCTGATCTGGTAGATAAATCTGGACGTCGTCTGCATAGAAATGAACTAATCTGTGATTTAAGAGTCAGTGTGTGAGTTTGAGTGAAAAAACTGCAGAAACCTTCAGAAATTTTGAAGAATCTTTTTAAAGGTGAAACAAAAGTCTGGAAGGAAGACAGAAAGTTTTCTTGGCATAGATTTAATTAAAAACCTTCAACAGAGGGAGATAAAAACAAACCCACATGTTTGATTATTTCATTTCATTTCTACATGTTTGAAACTTTAATACAAAAAAGCTACAAGTTATAAACGTAGCTCTTATTTCCGAAAAACCTGAAGGTGACTTTCTTATTTTAGATGCTCTGAAAGAAGAAAATATTGAATTTTCATGATTCAAAAGGTTAAAAAAAGATTAATAATGACCAACTTCACAGGAACAGACGGATGATTACTTTGATTGGAGAAACAGCAGACCTCAATTTGGACTTTTATGAACTGATTGGGCAAAAATAATAGATATCATAGGCAGAGATCAGAAAATTTAGAAAATTACTGCTAATGTATCTGCATGGCTGAGCTGAATAAATGTGAGCTCCTGTAATTTTGATGAAATGATCCGTAAATCTGAGTAAATGAGCAGAACATAATAATGAAGCTATAAAACCAGAACCAGAACTAAAGAGGCCCATTTTCATCCCACAGCAGGATGTTTGAGTTTGAATCGTTTGCAACGTTTTCTGTTAATTCTTCCTGATAAATGAGTGGAAAAATCTGTAAAAATATAAATAAAACTGTAAAAATAATGTATATTTTTAATGTTTTTATATTTTCCAGCAGATTTGAATACAATTTTTCCAAACTTGAGCTAAAAATATGAGCCGTCTTGTGGTAATCAATGCAAGATAAACTATAATATCATCAGCGTAAGAATTTACCACAAAATAAAAACGATCCCAGAATTCAACTCTGTTTATTTCAAATGAAGCAAGTCGCTTTAAATTTCTGTTGTTTCTGCCTTGGAGGTCAAATAAAGCAACATAATCACCATTTTTATGCTTTAATTCCACATTTAAACTCTTGTTTCTCCTGACCTGAACCTCCAAGGTTACTGATGTCAACATGAAAGTTTGTCACTTTCTTCTCCTGCTTTGGGACATTGCATAAAGAGCCTGGTCCAATTTTAATGCAAGTTCATTTATTCAACACCAATACTCCAATAAAAGTCTTGAAACAAAGAAATATAAGTTTCTGTTTATTAGTCAGAAGCTGCAAACAGAAATGATTTTAAAAAACATTCAGTTGGAGATGCTCCTATTGTCGCTCAGACTTTACAGAAAATCTCCTTTTAATCCTTTAAAAGGTTAAAAAAGCAAAATAATCATTAATTTCACAAGAACAGATGTATGATTACTGTGGTTGGATTAACAGCGGACCTCAAATTAGACTTTTATTAACTTTTTAGGCGAAAATGATAAATATCAGTGACAGATAGCAGAAATTTTGGCAAATTACATCTAATTTATCTGCCTGGCTAAGTGGAGTAAATGTGCGTTTCTGTAATTTTGATGAAATGACCCTTAAAGCTGAGCAATTGAGCAGAACGTGATGAAAGCTATAAAACCAGAGCTGGAAATAAAGGGCTTTGACCTGACGTCGCTGCACATCAGGAGCCCGAAGTTCTGCCGGCACGACCCAAAAAAAAGGAGAAAGAAATCCTTAGAAAAGCCATCATCCGCTCCACTGAAATATGGCGAATTGTGACTTTATAAGACATAACTGTCGGGGCGAGGAGGGAGGGACTCAATAAAAAGCTGTGGCTCGCAGCTGGAAGGGTGAAATATGGAGCCTGACGAGGGATACGTATCCATCCGTTTAACAGAAACGACCTTTAATAAACCCGCTGTTAGATCTGCTTTAGCGCTGACGAACGGCGGCGGCGAATTTATCAGTTCAGTCAGCGGGGGAGAGGGCAAAACGGGGAAAACCGTAAGAAAAACTGAGGAAATCGGCTCAGGTTTTTCCTCCCCTGAAGGGTCCGCAGGCGGTTCTTGAAGCTTTCTCCCACAATGCAACGCTGACTCCGTCTCCATGAGTGCTTATCGCCTCGCCGCCTGCCGGCGCGCCTCCAACGCTGAGCAGAAACAGTCAATTGTAACGATATCTGCTCTCCTTCCCCTCTATCGACGCAGAGTAAATTAATTACATTGCTGTTAGACTTGTGCTAATCATCCTCTGGAGTGATGCGCTCACACACCGACACGCCGCCCGCAGAGCAGCCACGGCTCTTAAAGTGCCTCTTATCTCGACAGCGAATCCCGTCGGTTTGTTGTTTCTTCTTTTTTTCTCCTTAAACACACAAACAAGTCAAACAGCAAAATAAACAAGTGTGCTATTGATTTCCCAGAGAGCGCGCGTTTATCTGCCTGGCCTGGTGGAAGGAGCCGACAGTTTCCTCATTAAAAATGAATCGGATTAACCTTACGCTGGATGTGGAGGGAAGGCGTCGCCGCCGTCGGCCCGCAGCATGCCGCTGCCGCCGCTCCTTCCACCAGGTTGAGTCTCAGGGTTGAAGTGATAATCAGACATCGATCACAGCATGATGAAACACAAAGTCTCTTTTTTTCTTTCTTTCTGTCATTTCTTTTAACTTTTCTTCTGTTTCAACATTTTCTTTGTTCTGAGTTTTTTAATTATTTACTGTCAGCTTCAGATTCGGTTTAACTTCAGCAGATTCCCCAGGAGCGGCTAATTAAAGCGCTTCGTTAACGGATCAGCAGCTCTGAAAGGAAAGGTTATCAGGCCGTTTCCGAACGTCCTGAGGCCGGCCGCTCTGCCGAGAGGAAAACACGTCAGACAGGAGGAAACGATTCCTCCTCCAACAAACTGAACGATTAACGGGACGACCTGAAGAAAACGCTAAAAGATGTTCCTGCTGTGTTCAGAGCGATCTGGACGACGGCAGAGATGAAAATCTGTCAGTTTCTAACGATTCGATTCCTGTTTTAATTCAGAAACTAATTTTTCCATCCAGATGGTCTAGAAATCTTTTTTAAGTTAGGACTGATGAGCGGAAAATATGATTTAAATAAAAACTCAACATTTATTTAAAAACATTCAATAAGGTTCCATCCTGTAGGGAACCAAACGTTTTCCTATCTGACCTGGTCCCAGCAGCCTGAGGTCAAAGGTCAGAGAAATGACCAGAAAACCATTTCTGGCTCTACAGACAGTTTAATGTTCTGGTTTAATCCTGAAATGATCATGAATTTTATCCTAAATTTATGCAAATTTTCATGTTGAATTTTCTTGATTTCCTCTTCATACAGATTTTTGTTTGTTTTATTTTGGTTTTACTCCCATCAGAAATCCTGATTTTAAAAACCTAAAGCTGTTTCTGCTCTTAATCTCAGACGGGATTAAATCCAAAACTACTTTAGGAACTCAGTTCAAGAGGGAGAGAGATGATTCTGTAGAAAATACTTTCAGTTTGCATGTTGAATATAAGCGGTCTAGTCAAAGTCCAGACATCAGCTTGAAGAAGTGATGCTGTCGGACCTTTAGAGAGAAGAAACTTCAGGAAGAGTTGGACAAAAACGTTTCTACATAAACTGTCTCCATGACGGTTTAAGTCTGTTTGTGTTTTTGATGGTTGATTTGATCCTTTAATTGGGTCGTTAACGGTTCCGTACCGTCTTATAGAACTGAAACAGGGTGTACTTACTTACCCCCAGCACTGATCGTTCACTGACATGAACCAGTAAACGTCTCTGTGTTTTCTCCTGCAGCTGTTGAAGACAGGAAGCTGTTCATCGGCATGGTGTCGAAGAAGTGCAACGAGAACGACATCCGGGTCATGTTCTCCGCGTTCGGCCAGATCGAGGAGTGCCGGATCCTCCGGGGGCCCGACGGGCTCAGCAGAGGTACCCGCCACTTTGACTCACCTCCATCCTGAAGCTCCTCATGCTGGTAAAACAGCCGAAGGGCCTCCAGCTGCTGCAGCTCGCCAAAATGGCCGCCTCAGAGAAGGAGAACTGCTTCTGAGAAAAACTAAAGTTAAATAAGAAACAATAGATTCAAATCTGAGGAGATAATCTGCACCAGATTGATCCTCTGGGTTTAGACACATAAATAATCCACCCACTTCTTTATGAAACTCTATCATGGAGGTTAAAGACTAAAAAACATCGGAGGGGATTTTTATCCTGGAGGTCATTCAAACCACAAAGACGAGCAACCGGATTGATTTCCATTAACTTATCTCTGAATAAACGGTTATAAATATTCCCAGAAGTTATCCCAAACCTAAACAATAATATTGTTGCTTTCAAACCATTTTCAGGTGATTTGGTGGTAATTAAGGCTTAATAATGCAAGAAAAAAACTGTGGCCTGCTAATGCAGTAAATCCTTTCTCATATAATATCCTCTGAATAAAAATCCATGAATTTAATTTAGAAGTCATTATTCATATAAACTTCCTGTTTTTATACTTCAAACACTAAACTTGCTTTGATAAACTCAGTGGAAACGGTTTTAGCAGGAGAAGCTAACATTTACGTCCTACTGATTTCTGCTGTTGGTGTTTCAGCCAATCAGCACCAAGGAAACTGAATGCTGCTTCCCGATTGGCTGCTTTCCAAATGCTAGTCAATAGCAACTAGCTTGGCTCCTAGCTTCTCAATCTGTATTTCATTTCTAATATTTTAGACATGCTTTATGAAAATAAACATTCTGAAGCGTGATTAGTTTGGGATCCACAGAAAACAGATTTATTTAGGAACATTAAACTGATTTCTACAAAATCAGTTTAAATATGTTTCATTTATAAAAACTTTAGCTTCCTCTGGATTTTGTGTTTTATTTGTTAACGCTGCTGCCTCCTACTGGTTAGACACAGTCCTTTCAGTTTGTCAGAATTGCTCATTATTTTCTGCACATATTTATAAATCTGCAGCACGGCGGCCATCTTGTCTCAGGTCTTCACCCTGCTGCGGCGGCTGGAGGTTTTTCTCCTCACTGTCAACTTGCTGCTTCCTTTTCTCGCTGTATATCTCTTTTCCCCACCACTTTCTTTTTTTCTCTCCTTGCTTTCTCGGCCTCGTCCCCCCCGCTGACCCCTCCCCCCTCTCCTCCCCCCCACTTTCTCACCACCATCCCCATCCTTCCCCTTCCAGTTTAGCCCCACTGGAAACCAGTAGGAAGCTCTTCACTTCCATTTTGAGACTCTTTAAATGTTGCTGTCCAAATCATCCGTCAGGTTCTGATTTGTTTCATGAACATGTCACATAACTTTGTTGTTTATTCAAGGAAAACTGATATTTTTAGTAAATAAAATCAGAAATTATGTCTTTGGGTCAAAATTTAATGTTTTATATTTGAAATGGAAAAAAACCTTCAAAATTCAGTTAAAGCAGTTAGTTTTTTCTAAAGTTGGTAACATCCAGACTGTAAAGATCCCAGAAAAACACCAGAGTTCCTCTCATCCTTTAGTTGGACCATGTGGTGCGTTAAAATGCTTTAAGGTGGATAGAAAAACCACCAAGCCGTCTAAAATACAACAACAGGCTACAATGCTTTAAAAAAGAGAATCTTGTGACCAAATTTGAGTTTATTGTGGATTTTCTGTAATCCACAAATCTACCAGTAAACCTCCAGATGAGGAGAGAAACTTTTCCAAACCTTCTTGGATCAAAGTTTGGAAATCTCTGCTGGTCCAAGTTCCCACCTTGTAGTTCCTGATTAGAGAGCCGGTCCCAGATTCACCACCAGCACTCAGAAGTTCCCACGTTCAGAACGTTCTAAGATTGTCGTGAAACGGTCTGGTGTGAACTGGACTTTACATGGTTGAAACTGGACCAGTTCTGTAAAGTAAACTGGTCAAAGATCCAAAAAGAAACCTGTTGATTGGTCAATCTGTGGATTACAGAAAAAACACAATAAATTCAATGTTTCTGGATTATTAGTTACAAATAATGGTTCAAATCCAGAACAAAAAGTTTTTTTCTTTCTGTATCACGACTTCCTGGAGTTAAACACAAACTGATGAAGTGTGTCTGTTTTCCGTTTAACTGGTGCCACTGTGAAGGAAGATGAGTGCAGTATGTGAGCTGAGCCATGAGAAGCCTCAGTCCCACAGCATCATGCTGCCTCCACCAGGTCTGGTTTGGTAGAAACGGTTTTCCGTGGTCGCCCAACATACTCTGCTGCTCCAACCTGAGATGCATCTTCCCGTCCTGTGGCTCCATTTAAAGGGACATGACCCGTTTTATCTGTACCGTCATTGGTCACTCCATCCCACCCTGACCTGACCTCTGACCTCAGCATCCTGCTCTCTCCTCCCCCTCTGTGGTTTCTGTGTGCTGAGATGGAGATCTCTTCCTGTTTCTCCTCCTCTCGTCCAATGAACTGTCGCTGTTCCCGTATCTTCTTCTGTGCTCGTTAAACGTTGCCAATATTTAGTTTTATTTTTTCCGTCTCAAGGTTGTTTGAGTCCAAACTAAACGGCTCCACCTTTAAATTCACCCCGGCTGTCCCAGAATCCTCTCCTCGGTCGGTTTGTCCTCTTTTCCCTTCCTTCCCTCCCTTCCCTCGTTTCTGTCTTCCATCCCCTTTTCTGTTCCTCTCTTTTGTCCTCATGAATATTTCAAACCTGATGGCCAAATCCTGGTTTCTGCCGAGCCGATATAAGCCACTTAGCGGCTGACACGAGTCGGAGTCGGAGCGCTGGCGGCCCAACTTGGCCGGTCAATAAACACCTCTAATCAGGTTGGAAATAAATCGCTCTTTAAGGATTTCTGAGCTGGCAACTCTCAGCGGCCCGCGGTCCCACCTAGCAGAACTCGCTTTAAACCCACAGTATCAATCAGCCGAGCGTGCCGCTATTAATAAAATATGGATCACACCACCAGTGGATGGCGGGCCTGGGGAGCTACCCTACTTTCATTAAAGGACTGCGCGGCGCTCCGCTGACGACAGAATGCGGCCCACAAGGTATTTTTAGCGATCCGGCTTCGTCCCCGTCTCTGCACTGTGGAGAAAACAAGACGCGCACCGAGCAGGCGGGAAGTTGCTTTTATTCAGAACCAGATTCAATATTCATGAACCCAGCGTCAGCAGGGGAGAAGTTCCTGTTGGAGAAAACCAAGTCAGATCGGCAGGAACTCAGAAAACAAGAGAAAAATCCAACCAAGTTAACAGATCTGCGTGAAAAAGTCATCAGAGATGCAGAAATGTTTAACTTCAGACTCTGGGTGGATTTCCTGCTGAAAGTTTCCCTTGTTGAGCAGCAAATCATCCCCAGAGCACCATGCTGCCACCACCATGTCTGACTGCAGCGATCGAATGAGTTTATCATAGAAAATTTACTCCATACTAAAGTGTTAACAGTTTCAAATGAAGAACAACAACAAAAAAATTAACGGCAAAGGTGCAAAAAACAAATTTAGAATTTTCAATACAACATTTTAACAGGATAGGACATTTGTTAGAACATTTCTGAGACACGAATAATGGAGTGTTTGTGCAAAAACAGGAAAAATGAAAAACTGCTGGAAAACCTTTAGACAGTTGGAGGCTGTTCCTCTCTGTGGCCTACTTCATGCTGTCAGACGGGTCCTGTTAGAGTTGTTTCTGCAGATGAGAACTGATCATTTCACTTCAGTTGTTTTATCTGACATACAAATGTAGGACAAAGAAGCAAAAACAGAATAAATCTGCATGTTTTTCTTGTGCGTTTCTAAAAACTTCAGCCTCTGACGTGTTTTTGACCAGTTTGGACCAGTTTGGACCAGTTTGGAGCCACATCTGCAGCAGTGATCTACTTCTGCAGCATCCTCCTGGAAAAGCAGCAGTTAAATGATGCTCGTCTAAAATAGGCAGTCCTCTGAATCATTTGATGGAGTGACCTGCTTTCAGACAACCTTTCAGCTCAGGAACAGGACGGCGGAGCGTTTAGTGGGTCAGAGCTGCAGAATCCAGCGACCTTCAGCGCCTCGCCTGCTGCTTCTGCTGCAGCCCGGCGTTTAACGGCTGAAATGTGATCAACTCTGACGGAGGAAGGGCAGAAAGTGGAGAGAAACATGTCAGGATGCGGTTTGAGACGAAATCCAGAGAGGAAAATATCAGCTTGTTTAACAAAAACAGACAAAGGTCGACTTTCACCGACCTTCATTTACAGACAAAAAACCTCTTTAAAGTCAAACCGTTCTGATTACTTCTTTGAATTATTATTTGTATATAAATGTACAGGCCCGCCACACTTTTCAGATTTGTACAATTAAACCATGAAATATTTTCCTTCAGCTTCAATCAGGCACATAAAATGGAGACAGAAATTGACTTTTTTGTTTCATTAAACCTAAAAACTGAAATCTGTTGGGGAATTAGTTCTGCAGAGAGTCTGGAGCATCATGAGGGAAAGTTGTGATGTTTATATTCTGAATATCCTGCAGCCTTAGAAATGAAACAAAAATCATCAGAAAAGGTGTGAAGTCCAGCAATTAGCCAGAGCCAAAAGGCAAAAAGAGCATTGCAGAGTTTTCTTCCAAGCAAACCGAATAAGTTCAGTGAAACTGCTGCAGATAATATCACATTATCTGTTTAGCTAACATTACAAGATACTGGCTAAATCCATCCAGTCTCATTCAGCTGATTAACAACGATATTAATATTCATCTAAACCCAGAAATCCTCCAGAATGTAAAGTTTTCCTCCACAAATTTAAAATAAATCTTCAAGATTCTGGAAGATGAAAAAGCAGAGAGAAACACAGGAAATGGAAGGTTTTGTGAAGCAATTTAAACTTTTTTGTAAAACTTTATTATTGCAAATATAAACTTGAAAAAAGTTGCAGCAAAATGAGAAATTTTAACCACAAAAAACAGTCAGAACCAGAGGTGGGTGGAGTAAAATTATACTTAAGTAAAAGTAAAACTACTTCAACATATTTTTACTTAATAAAAGTAAAAAATATTTGGTAAAAAGATCCAGTTATCAACATTTAATATTTAATAATTACATCATCAGATGGACCAAAATAGAGTTCAGTGGAAATTTTAGCATTTTAATTACCAAGATGACAGATAAGTAACAAAAGATTATAAAATCAGATAAAATAAAAAAGTCTTTAATTAGAAACTTCTGAAACTTTATCAGAAGCTGCAGGTGTGTCAGAGTCATCAAACATGTTTTATATTTAAAACATATAAAACATGTTTTATATTTAAAACATATAAAACATGTTTTATATTTAAAACATGTTGGATTTTCATTCAGTGGGTAAAAAAGAAAGACACACTTCATAATATAATTACTCAAAGTACAGCGTAGTAAAAATACTCCTAAAAGTAAATTTTTTCTAAAGAGTTACTCAAGTGAATGTAACTAGTTAACTAGTTATTACCTCCCAGTTTCCTGTTGCTGTTTGATTTGATGGCCTGTGTGTGTGTGTGTGTGTGTGTGTGTGTGTGTGTGTGTGTGTGTGTGTGTGTGTGTGTGTGTGTGTGTGTGTGTGTGTATGTGTGTGTGTGTGTGTGCGTGTGTGTGTGTGTGTGTGTTGCCCTCAGGCCTGGCTGCGCTAACACGGTTTATTGACTGTGTTAGCATGTGGTTAGCTTAGCGTGTTGCTGCAGCTCTTCTCACATCGTCTCCGTTCGTCGCTCCCTGACCGGCCGCGTTTCCCGCCTCACCTGCAGAAAACTCACCGTCATGAAACCGGGCGTGCTGATTGGCTGAAACCTGCACTGGTCACGGAGGAAGGTGGCCACGCCTCCTCTTCCTCCTGTCCTCTGATTTAAAACGATCCCCTGCGGTCTTACAGCCGGCGTCCCGCGGCTCCGTCTTTCTTTCCGTCGAACAAAAGAGAAAATTTTGAAATAAATTCAAAAAGTTTAATGCAGATTTTCAGAGACGCTGAGAATTCAGGTTTGACTGATTCAGAGGTGAGGAAGAGGACGGAGGTGAGGAAGGCCTGCAGCTCTGATGTTTCATGTGGGGGGGACAGGATGTGATGTCATGATGCTCGTTTTTCCAGCCACTGAAAACGATGTTGTCCACCTGTGACATGTTCTCTGTATCAATCTGTTTTTCTTTTTATAGCGACAACGTGTCCAACCCTTTTGTCTTGTTTTTGTTCTTTCTTGTCTTCCTCCTCCTCTTCCTCCCCCCTCTGCCTTCCCCTCCTCCCTTCCACTGTCCTTCCATCCTTCCTTCCCTCCTCCCTCCTTACAGGTTGTGCGTTTGTCACGTTTTCCACCAGAGCCATGGCACAGAATGCAATCAAAGCCATGCACCAGTCTCAGACCATGGAGGTACGCCACTCTTCTTCAGCTTCTGTCTTCTTCTGCAACCTGCAGCCAAACACACACCGACTTCCCAAAGCGCCTGCAGCGCGCCGTCTTCAGTTACCAATAAAGCAAAACAGCTGCATCTAAAATGTGGCTCATGTAGAGACGTTCCAACGCCGTGTTAGGAAAACTGTAGGTATAAACATTTGTCTACCAAATTTCTGGTTAGCCATCATTTTTTCTGAATTTTTCAAGTTTTTTTCTTGAAAGTTTAGAAAAAAATAAAAATTTTTTGAAACAAATTTTAAACTTTTCAAGCTCCAAATTTTTCTAGTACATTTTTGACTTTTAAAAACTGAAAATTTTCTAAGTTTTTTACTTGAATGTTTTTGAGTTTAAACTCAAAATTAAAAAAAATATTTTTTCTAGCACATTTTCAGAAAAAATTGATGTAGTTTATCAGTAGCAAATTTATCCGTTAGCAAAAGTCGCCTCCTCTATTTTCTTTTAGTTTTTTTTCCAGGATTCCTGCAAACTGATGTTATTTATTCAGTTTATTGACATTATGAATAAGTCTGTCAATGTGCCGCAGAGAGAATCTAATATGAAACAGCAGGACAATAAAAAGTCATGATTTACTCAAATGAAGGACGACTCAGCAGTTTAAATCTGAAGCTTTAAAATAAAATTTTTACTAAAATGATTCAGGAAATTGACTTTTCTGCCCATTTCCTTTCATGCAGCAAGGAAATAAAAGGGCAGAAATGTTCTTGCTGTATGAAGCAAATTTCCTTCTGGCTGGTAAATTTCTGAGACATTTTTCATAAATATCTGATGATATCTGATATTTTTCTCATCAAGTCGTTTATTGAACTAATTCTGCAGCAGGAAAAAACCTCCATCCTTTGAAATGACAGGTTTGATGAGTCATTTTTCTGTATTTATCTTTTTCTCTTTATTACTGAACATTATTCAGGTTATTTAAAACCTGAATGTGAAATTCATGTTGTTATTTCACTTTTAAAAATTAGATGCTTGTTAATAATAAACACAGGAATGTCAGGAGAAGAATAAAGTGTGGCAGCAAAAAGTCCAGAAGCATTAAGATAACTGAAACAATGTTACCCTGGTTCTGTTTCATTAGTAATAACAGATTGTGTTATTGGAAGGTTGAGTGGAAGGAAAAACTGTGGTAGCAGGAAGACCATTAATAACAATAACCAAAACCAGTTCAATTTAATTTGTAAGAACAGATTCTGTTCATAATTATTTACATTTCATTCATTTTACTCTGACTTGTAAACCAGATGAATGTTTGGCGTTTTGTTGAACCGTCGGCAGCATCGTTTCTGCTGGAATCATTTCAGGCTCCATCAGGATCAGACATCCATATTTATTTTTTTTCTCCAAAGTGTTTTTGCGGCACTAGAGGCTCGTATTTTTGTGACAATAGGCAGACAGGAAAGAGGGTGAGGAGAGGGGAAGACAGGTGGCAAAGGTCGCCGGGATCGGGAGTTGAACCCCCGACGTCGAGGACTGAGGCCTCCAAACGAGGGGCGTGCTAACCCGCTGCACCACCACAACACGCCCCCGCCTCCATATTTCTTTTTTTTTCTGGCCAGACTCGGGTCGCGCTGCGACAACGAGCCGCCGCCATTGTCGCAGACCTCATCAGCCGGCCGGCGACCCCGGCGGCTGTAATGGCGGGTCGGCCGGCGCTCCTTTGTGCTGCGCTGCGCCGCCGCTGAGCTTGTCAGGTCGGTGACGGGGGCAGCGTGACAGGGCCGCTATTTGGAGAGAATTACACGTTACAAGACGGGGCTGCAGTGAGTCAGAGCCAAGGAACAAAAAGTGGTAATAACAGGCTGTGTTAAAGGAACGGGAGCGAGTGGCGCTCACCCTGAAGGCCCTCATTAGAGCTGATCATGATAATCACGGCCGCTATTCAAGTGTTGTGACCCGGACACGGGGAAAACGCTCTCTGCCTGCGAGGAAAGGCACCGTTTCCTGTTTGTGCTGTCGCACCTCAGATATCAGCGAAGTGTTTGCGGCGGCGCGTCCGTCTTCCTGGCGCTGTCCTCCGACGGCGGCGTTAGTGTTAAGCCAGAATTATCCTCGCTCTGAGCAGTCGACCGCAACAATGGGCCTGGTAAACACCGCCGCTTTTATCATGCACACGGGGGGAAGAGGGAAAAATAAAGCCTCAAACTATAACACGACAATATTGCAGTGGACAATAGCAAAATACCTTCATTTCCATTTGAAAACAAGCTGTCTGGCCTCAGGCGGAGCTAAATTGCCGCATCCGTTTGTTAATGTTCCCCAGTTTTTGCAATTTAAAAGTAATTACTTTAGGTGCGAATGAGGGAATGAGGTCTGGTAAATAGAGTTTGGTTATTGTCTTGGTGCCGCTGCAGCCTCGCAGCCCCGTGATGTTCGCCGGAGAACACGTACGCGCCGCGTGTCACGAGTCCCGCCGCCACTGATGGCTCTGTCACGGCCGTATCCGTCCTCATTACCATGTGGCATTCAGGTACGCCGCGGCGCACGCGCTAAATGTCAGGCAGTAATGAAAGCGGGTAATTCACTGAGGCACATCTAAAGGAACAGCAACACAGAAGAGGCTCGTTGTGTTTCTGTTGATCTGCATCAACGACTTCGGCTTTTAACGGTTTGTTGCTTCTAAATGTTTCACATCAAATCAACCAGTCAGCAGAAAAACTGAATTAGCTGCGATTTTTCCACTGCAAATATGCACAAAACTTTGTCCATATTCACAATAACATTGTTTACATTACATAAGAAAATCACACGTCGTCTTCTTCGTCATTTCCAGCAGTAGCAACATCTGGTTGTTGATCATGTGACTCATGATGCAATAAAAATGTTTTCATTTCAGTTCTGTGAAACCAAAAATCCATCTGATCCCAGCGCAAAAACGTTTTACTAAAAACTTTAGTTTCTCAAATTTCCATTAACCAATAATAACATTTAGTGGATCTTTTAGTGAAAAAGATCCCCGAAGATCCACTAACAGGTAGTGGATCAGTTTTAACACAGAGTGTTCAGAGTGATCTGCTCCGATCGTTGGGAACGCTCCGGTCTAAAATCAATAATCGATATCCGTCATGTTGGATCGCCTCGGCCCGATATCTCTGTTGTGACAAACGAAAACTCAGCCAATCAGGAAGCGAGGAGATAAAAACACAGAGGGAAACAGACGGTGGTGATGCTCCAGCAGGTCCGGTGGACCTGTTAGTTCTAATCCAGAGTCTGTCGCCATGGCGACCTCCCAGTCGGCCATGTTTGTTTAATCTGAATTCATCTTTGGTCTCCAGAAATTTTGAGAGTTTTTCCGGTTTGAAGTTTGTACAACCAAACCAGATAAGATTTTCCTTCGTTGTGTGATTTCTCACATTTTGGTGTAAAATGTTAAAATCTTGCCATGTGAGCCAGACAGAAACCTCTGCAAGCTTCACTGCAGAGGTCAGAGGTCATGAAACCAAAGCTGCGTTTCCATTCATTTGTAATGTGAATTTTGTGCAAACTTTTAAAATGTCACAACAAAGAAAAGTGAATTAGTTGGAGGTTAGATGTGATCTGCAAGGCGGTGAATACTTTTTACCACTTAGCGCTCATTTAACACGTTTCGTATTTTCTGTTATTATTATTTCTATGATCACGACACATGAAGGCCACGTGATCGCTCGCTGCTTCCTTCCCACCTAAACACAGAAATGTTCAAGTGCATTTGAACAGGAGCTTAAGTGGAGCATGAGAGGGAAGACGTTTAAACGCCAACAGGAGTGAGGGACGACAGCAGAGGGAGAATATGGGATTAGATTAATCAGTGCATGGGAGGCTCTCTAACCAACGGAGTCAGAGCCGAGGTAAAAAACACCGAAGGGAGATTTACGTGTCACAAGCCAGCGCTGGTGGAAATTGCCAACCGTCTGTATTTATTATCCGAGTTAAATTAGCTGCTGAGAGGAGCGGACGCACATCCAGCGCCGTGAAGAACTCTCCAATCATCTCTGCCGAGCTTTATGCTAACCTTTTCACACGGTTTTAGAAGCACTTTCAGAAATACATTTATGACCCGTCTGCCAGACACCTGAACGTTTCTAAACTGTTTTCTCAACACAGAGCCTCCAAAATGCAGAATGTTTGTAAGTCTGTAGAGTAAAATGAAAGTTGGACATGAACTGCTGCACAAACATCTTATCAAGCATTTAGTCGAGTTTCTACAGGTCAAATAAATAAGTACATTTGAAATAAAACTAACAAGTAACTTTTCAAGAAATATGAGATTGTTTTAAGTCAGTAATTTCTTAATATTAATTAAGTTCAACTGTTAAATGAATTCACATATAACAGGACATTTTAACATGTTATAAGTGAAATAATCTCCCATAGAAACTAAGATATTTGGTAAAGTTTTGTGTTTTTGCAGCGTAAAAATGCTGCTGACCTCCTATTTAATCATTGATAAACCAGATATACCTTATTACGCGTTAATGCGTGGAGTGGGAGAATCTGCCACCGGCTCTAACGTCTTCATTGTTTCTGCTCTTGGTGGTTCAGGGAATCAGCAGCTGATGCTTCTGCTCAGAAATATTTGAAAACCATAAATTATTTTCCTTCTTTTAGCAGCTGTGTGTTAATCTGTCCAATAAAATAGAGGTAAAATGCAATCGTGTGTTTGTATGTTTGGAACGGTGAGCTCACGTCAGACAGCAGAGGAAGCTGAGACACTTTGACATTTAAAGCTGTTTGAGTGGTAAATAAATGAGACAGAAAAAGTTCAGATATTTAATCTTTCATGGATCGGACAGGAGATTAAATTCACTGTAAACAGATCCTGACCCGTGAAAGACGGGATAATTATCTCCAGATCCGTGTGCCGTTTATATCTTTCATTTTTTTACAGGCCGGAAAAGCTCTAAAAAAAATCCTAAAAGCTGTAGGACAACCAGCAATTATCTAATTATATATATTCCTGAAGATGCTGCTGTTTTCTCTTCTGCAGTGCAGTTCAAGTTGACTACATCACCTTCACTTGACCTTTGAAAATGACCTTTGGCTCCTTTCACCTCTTTAAAAGAAACGTTTCAACGATCCACCTGCTGATGGGATTATAGTGACAGGACTTTCAGAATAAATTACCCTAATCCCTTTTTAAAACTCATCTTTTCAGATAAAAGGACCCACAGCTGAAATGTAGCGATTTTGTTTTTACATCTAAAACCATTTTTAGTTTGTCCATTTAATGATGTTTCCTGCCATAAGAATTCATTGTTGATAGAAGTAGCAACACGGTTTTGGCTTTTCCAGAGAAAGAGTTTCCGTTTTGACGTAGTGAAAACCTCACACCTGATCAGCTGTTTCCACTGTTAGCATGTGTTAGCATTGCATTTCTTTGTCTACGTCTCCAGATGTCATGTAGCATCACAAATACTAGCTTACATGACAGAACAATTACAACTTAGCAGCAGCACATCCTGAAGCCTCTGAGATTCATTCTGGTTTCCAGCCTCTACAATCGGAACGTCAACGCTTGACGTTTTTCAAAACCAGAAGATAGAAATGAACTTAATTGTCTCAAAATTTGAATAACTATTAGGTGGAAACAGCTAGAGACTCACTGGTAATCTGATTCATTAGAGATTATAATGTTTTCTGGTTCTAACACACAGCAAAGCTCAGAACCAAAAGAACAATATCGTCTGCAAACAATGAGATCCTGAGGTTGATTTTTAAACACTGGAAGTCCTTCAACCTTTGGATGTTTTTCTGAAAGCTTGGGGTTGAAGATCTTTAGATTTCCTTAAACAGTGAAAGGTTAGCTCCAGGCTAAAAACAAAGTCTGATGTAAAGTTTGTGACCTTGCAGGAGTACCTTGCACCGGATCCATGCAGGAGTAACATGGATCTAAATCTGGATGCCACAATCACCAAGGTGCTTATTTCTGTAGGATTTGAAAGGACAGGCTGTCGCACCGTTCGCCCACCGCGCCCCACCTGCCAGTCAGCGCCGTGGCGTGCTATTAGCCCATCAAACATGAAGCCTGTCAGCTTCCTGTTTCAGGGACTTTTAAAAGAATCCAACACTTAACTTCTGAGGTTATTAATACACTGAAAGTTTCCATATCTGCAGTAAAGATGTGCTTCTTTTCACTGGAAACATTTCAGGGTGAAAGAGGGATGTGAAGGTTGTTGCAAACTGCAGCTAAATGCAAACAGCGTCATAACTTACTGATTATGCCTGAGAGCTAACAATTATTCTTTTTATCCAGATTTTGAAACTATTTGAGAAAATTTGCAAACAAAGAATAAAATTTGAGGGAATTTTAGTCTGAATCTGATGGCTGATGGGAGTTTCTGTGATTTATAATTTAGTAAATTAATTTGAAATGGATATGGTTCCTTTATTCAGTTCAAATCTTTTCTTGTTTTCCTGCTAGTGAAAGTTTATCATTTCAGTCTCTGGAAACAACAAAAGCAAATAGTTTTCATGGCAAACGCAGCCATGATGGCCGCCTCCGCTACCAAAAATATCAAATAACCTGCCGCCGTTTCCAGGTTAAACATAACAATAATTCCTGCGTCTTCAAATCCTTCTGACTCATATAAGAAAAGATCAATAAAAACAAAAAATAAATAGAAAAAAGTGCAATTCCTGTCAAAATGCAGCATAAATGCTGTAAGATGAATATTTTTGGTGAAAATTGCAGAATAATTTGAAATCAGCTACAGAAAAGTTTTCAAAACTGTTGAAGGGGATTGAAAACTTTTAGTCAGTGCAGCTAGAGAGTGTAAATAATGCTAAACTGTAAGTCACAGCAGTTTATGAGCTACAACTAGCTAGGAAGCTAAAGCTAGCTGAAATACAGCATGTAGGCTATCATTAGCATAGCCTACATGCTACGCTAGTGATAGCATTCAAGAATAAAGTCATTAAACTGAATGAATAAATTGTATTTTGATAATAAAATCATAATAATATGAGAATAAAGTGATCATTTTTCTGAACCATTGCAGATTAAAACTGAGAAGTCAGATTTTTTTTAATTCGCAGTTTGTGTGAAAACAATAAAATGAGGATTATATTATACTTGTCTACATTTAAATCAAATGATCCTTACAGGAGCCTTGATTCTTGCTCTGCGTTCAGAATCAAACAGTAACTTTAAATAAAACAGAATCCGACTGCAGCAGCTGAATGTTGCCAGATTTCTCTCCAGCATCCTGCATGTTAATTATCGGTTCCAATGTTGCCACAGGAAGAAAGGTGCCATTTTTTTGGCTGTGAGCGACGGCAGCCTGCAGTCTTGATGTCACGTTGGAAGGTGATGACAGTCAGCGCTGCTTTGTAATTACGCTGCTTTTTCTTCTTCTTCTTCTTCCTGGTGAGTTTCAGGAGCGACTCTTCGTCGGGGAAGACGAGCGAACTTCTGCTTCCTCCTCATTAATTAGGACAAAACAGCAGCAAATTCCAGAACGTCAGTTTAAATTTAGATTGGAGAACCTTTCTTTTCAAATATTTTAATAAGAAATTAAATGAGAACCATTCATTCAGATCACCAGTTTATATTTCAAACTCTTAGATGATTTGTGTTGTAAATAATTTATTCACTTTTTTATTTAATCGACACTTTTAGAATATTTAAAGAATATATTAAATATGCATAGATTTAGTTCTAGGAACCAACATTTTTTGGAAAACTTTATTCTCTTAATTCCATTTTCTCAATTTTAATTTTTTATTTGTAAATCCCCCGGGATCTCCATGAGTCATTAGCTGAGCTGAGCCAAACTTTTCACCATCGATAAAATGTTTTCCTGCTTCGTCTTCGAAGTGGGACCAACTCAGCTTCGCTCATTTCCTCTCAAACTACAGGCAGACTGCTTAAGAAAAACGCTGCAGAGAATCTGTTTGCTGATTGGCTTGATTGAAATCCAACTGGCGAAATTGAGCTCAATGAGAGAAATCCTAGACAGCGAACTGACAGGAGATGAGAATTGAGGGAAAAGTCCAAATAACCTTTTAGAAACTGAAAGGTCAAGAACGTTTTGAAGGAATAAAGAAATTTCTGGAAGCTTTCATGAAATCTCAGATTGGCAGCTCTGGTTGTTGTTGTATTTGCGGCTGCCTTCCCTCGGTCCCAGACACTCGGCGTTCTGCGCCTCTCAGCACTCGCCGCCATCTGCAAAGTAGCCGAATCCCTCCCCCCTTCACCGAGTGCGGATCCCTCCTCAAACTAAATGTTTCAATCAAAAGGTTTCCATCCTCCTGTGGCAGATTGCCTTTGTTTTCCGACGGATTTGCCCCTAGTTAGGCTTTGATTGCACTGCGCGAGGAATGATGTGTTGCAACAGATTATCACTTTGAGCTTTACTGTAACTTTCATCAGAGAACGAGACGCGTTTCCGTCTCATGTCCGACGCGTCGGCCCCTTTGTGAGCCTGGCTTTGTCTCTGCAACCCGGCAGCAGCAGAAATCCAGACAATTACTCCTGATTGTCCACATTTCTGAATCTCCCTCTTGCCCTGTCGCCCTCTCCTGATGGTTATCCCAATCACTCTCACTTTCTCCCCACACACACACACACACACACACTCACTCGCACATCAAGTCTCACTTCATAAAAGATGATGAAATAGTTGGAGAAGTCGGGAAATCAGTGTCTGGTGAAACCGTTTTGGACTCAGAGATAACTGAGGCCTTGTGGGGGAAAGAAGAAGAAAGCCCCGCTGGCTTTAGAGGAGAGTTTCCTGAGCGACTGCGTGCGTGTCCTGTGTCGCTAACACGCTTCTGCACATCGCAGCCTTTATTACATGCAGCACTTAGAGGGGACACATTGTGGAAAATTTACATTTTGCACGTTTCTGTACTTTTGTTTGGGTTTTCAAAAACAAACGTAACTCCCAGACGGTTTTTTGTCAGAATTTGCGTTTTATGGTGTCTGGAAAATGAGCCGTTTCAAAACCCTCCAAAATGTAACGTCGCAAATCAGGAGGCACTGCCCGTTACCTAGCAACACCAGCATAGCCCAGCCCCGTTACCTAGCAACCAGAGTGGAGCTGATTTGGTCACCTGGTTTTCCTGCTGTACAATGGCTGCTGGAAAAGACAAGAGTTTTGTTGGTGACTTACCATCCAGAAGGCAGAAGGCCCAACTTTTGCTTTTCAAAGATGTACAGCTGTATATTTGCAAATCTGTTTGCAGCCATTTTAATGTGCAGGTGTAACCGTTAACCTGGGGGCGTGGCCAGCAGCAGCTTATATGGATTTAAAGTGACAGAGGCCCAAAAACTGAATGGAAAATCTCATTCTTTAAGAACGACGTGCACAAAATGTACTAAACATGTTTTGTTTAGGCCGTAGACCTGTTCTCACCTAAGGCGTCACCTTCTGGTTGTTTTTTTTGTTTTTGGCTGTAACAGTCTTTCTGTTCTTGCCTCTCTCCTCCTCAGGGCTGCTCGTCTCCCATCGTGGTGAAGTTCGCCGACACGCAGAAGGACAAGGAGCAGCGGCGTCTGCAGCAGCAGCTGGCGCAGCAGATGCAGCAGCTCAACAGTGCGACCACCTGGGGGAGCCTGACGGGCCTGGGCGGCCTCACCCCGCAGTACCTGGCTGTAAGAGTCGCCGCCGCGCCGCCCGCCTCCATCATCACCTCCTCCTCCGTCACACCCTGCAGCCCCGTGGCCAGCGCAGCCACAGTCAGTGCCCCGACCAGAAAGACTCTCCCAAAATACTCCCTGCCTCCTTTTCTCCTCTGCTTTCCTCTTCCTCCCTGCAGCTGACCCTCACCTTCATCACTCTTCCTCTTTGAATCCGAGCTAAAGCTAAAGCTAACCAGTTAGCCCTGCGGAGGCGTGTTTAAAGGAGAAGCAGGAAAAATGCATCCATGACCAGATTAATGATGCAATAACCAAACAAAATTAGCTTTGATTCTAAAATTATTTAAACCAAATATTTACACTCTGTACAGTATGACTTCTTTTTAGCATTAATCAGTTTTGCAGATTTATTAGGAAGACATTTCCTCTACAAGGACAAAAACAAACCGACCCTTGAAGTCGGACGTTTCGCCACCTCAGTATTTAAAACATAAAGTTTTTATCTTTTCCTTTTTCTGACTGAATGTCTGATGAGCAAACGAACATCTGAGGAAAAGCAAGAAGCAGCTTGTCTAAAACGTCGCTGCAGAGAACTTTTTCTTTGCTTCCTTAAGGTTGGATCTTTGTCAGATTCAAGCCAGACTTTGACTAGGCCACTACAAACCCATCTAGAGGTTCTTCTTGATCATTTTCCTCCTGCTTCACCTGAAGCTCACAACCTGAAGCCGTGGTTCTGTCAACCACTCTGGTTTTAAAGCAAACTGTCAGGTGGGAACCAGCTTCAGGCCTGGAGGTCCGGCCTCCTGCATGTTCCAGCTCCTCCCTGGAGGAAACGTCCTCTTCAGCAGGTCGATGTTCTGCTTAGGCCTCCATCATTTGGTCCAGGTGTAACCAGGGAGGGAAGTGAAACATGCAGGACGCCGGGCCTCCAGGACCCACTGGCCTGCTTCGTGTTGTCAGACGGGTTCTGTCTGTGCTGTAATCAAGTTTGTTTGTTTTGTGAGATGTGGATATGATTTAACATGATGATGAAGCATTTAGTGAAATGCTCATTGAAAGCTGCTTTTTATCGGTTTGCTCTGAAAGAGTTCATTTTAAAAAAAGAGTGACTACTTTTTAAACCTTTCTGGGATTTTTCTCAAATCAATTCAGGAAAACGGATCTCAAATGATTTTGAGTCCCTGGAGAATCGCTGAGCCCCCGTTTCATCTGATTGGGACATTTCTTCTTCTCCTGCAGCTCGTTCTCTTCATCTTTCTCTACTTTTCCCCATTTTTAGTGAGACTTGTTTCGATTCTGCTTCAGTTTTTAAATTAAGCACAGCGAGTCTCTGGATGAGCTGGGGGGAGGACAGCCGCTCCTTTACTGGATATTGATTTATTTGAGAGATTTTTCAGCTCTGTGAATCCTCTCTCTCCGCCGTTGTTGAAAAGAAATTCCCACAATGGAAACAAGATGTTAATTTGCTGTTAATTTGAGTCTTCGAATGCTGAGTTTCTGACGCCATCAGTATTCCTGATTTGTTTTGGAATCTAATTAGTCAGCCAGATTAGAGCTTTCATGCACAAGTTGTCTGGAGAACTGTGCAGGAATGCAAACGGCTCGCTTTGAGGAGAGATCAGACTATATTAGCAGCTCATTTACTCATCGAGCGCCGAGCCGGGAAGCTCAGCCGCTTCTCGGCGTTTCCTCGCTGCGTCCGCCCGGCTCACTCTGCGTCTGTCTCCCTTTCAGCTGCTGCAGCAGGCCGCCTCCTCCGGCAACCTGGGCGCCTTCAGCGGGATCCAGCAGATGGCCGGTGAGTCGTCCGTCAACACGCTCACAATCTACCACAGCTCTGCTCTCTTTGTTGTAATATATTTATTTCCACAGACTTCTAAAAGAGGACCAAAGAGCATAACAGATGAACTCGCGTGGCGGAGTAAAGAGAGCTCGTTGCCCTGAAGATTTATTAACCGTTGCTAAGATTTGTCTTGATCTTTTAATGAGGCCAGGCAAAGAGTTGTGCCCAGGGCGTGTAGCGGCAGCGGCGAGGCTTTGTCAGGGATAGATGAATCACAAGAAAGGAGGAAAGAAACGGGAGAAAGGGAGCGCAGAAGAATGGTTAAAGGTGGTGTGAGCGCAGCGCTGCGGGCTGGCGCCATCTACTGGAGGACCAGAGCAAAGATGAAGGCGTTCGCTGCCGTTTAGGAGGAAATGATTGGCCATTCAGAGCAACAAAGTGTTTTGCAGAGAGAAAGTTGAAAAAGCTGAGAATGGAAAAGTGCACTTTGCAATAATCCTCAAGCTTTCCAGAAAGACCAGATCAGAACGATTGAGAAATCAAATTTTTTAAGCTTTAAGTTGCTTAAGACTTTGAGACGATGGTGGAAACTCGCACTCTTCATCTCCTCTTTGCTCTTTAGCTTCAAAGCCTCTTTATGCAGATTTTCTGCCGACTTTCCAGGATTCCTTCGCAGTCGGGATAAGTGGCACAATATGGATTTGGTTTCAGAGTTTTTCAAGAAAATTATGGAGAAATATTTGTGTCCAGACTTTATTATTTCCTTCCTTCTTTCCTCTCTTTCTCTCCTCGGTCTCATTTCTTTCTCTCTTCCTTTTCATTTCTTGTTCTTCACAGATTCCCATCTTTTCTTCAAACATAACTCTTTCCTTATTCCTTTTCTTTCTGTTCTCGTCTTTCTGTATCTTCTGTTCCTTCCTTTCTTACAGTTGTTTTCTCCGACCGTATATAAAAACCTGCCACTCTAAGCACATTTGCATTGAATTTGTATGAAACGAGTTTTCATCTCTGGAAAGTTGACCAGGTTATGTTGGATTTCTCCCTCGTCCCGCTGAGGTCTGACCTTTTCTTGGTCGTTTTGATTTGAAGCTCCAGTTTTCTGCTTTGCTCTCTCAAAGCCGCTCCGCCTCCCAGTTTTCCCGTCTCGGCGTCTCGTATTCCTTAAAATCTCGCTGACAAATCGGCTCTGTGAGGATTTGGAACGAGCGTGGAGAGAAAAGCGCCGGTGCTCCATCTGCGCTGGTGAGGAAGAGACGGGGAGCATTAGTGATTGGCAGGAGATGTGAGACAGCTGAATGACATCTGGTCCCAGTCTTTAACACGAGGAGCTGAAGAGCTGAGAGGCTTCAATTACACCAATGAGCTTTCAATTAGACGCAGCCAACGGCGGGCTGGAGCGCTCGCATCCTTCCACACATATGTGCTCACACACAATGGAGCCGCTCACGCACCATCTGCACAACCCAGATCCTCCGACTCTGATCCGTTTGTCTCCCAGTCGCCTCTCCATCGCTGCCTGCTCCTCATTCCTCCCCAACCGGGAGATTTTATTCTCTTCTCCTCATGACTGTCTGGAAAATGTACGTTCAGCGAAGGAGATAGCCTTTGACAAATGCAAGTAAGAGTCACTGTGGAGAAACAGGGTGAGAAAAGGTTGCATGAAGAGAGAAAAAGATAGAAACAGAAGAAGAGCTGCTTTGTAGTCGCTGCTGTCATGAATCAAACTGGAGGAAAGGAGAAAATGGAGTCTGGGAGGGAAAAATAAAGATAAAAAGAGGAAGAAAATAAAAGAAAATGGTGCAGTAGTCAAATACATACCACACAATTAAAACTGGAATTAAAATAAAATGGCTTCACCTTAGAAATCCCAGTTCGAACGACAACAAGCACTTTCAGAAAACCTGCTGAGTTTTAGTGTTAAAAAATGTTACAAGTTATAAAAATGCACAGTTGGTGCACACAGTTCACAAAAACAGTCAGCCGGGGGAAACTCTGCTGAGGAAAGCCAATAAATATCAATAAATGGGAAGATTTATTGGTATCTGATTGGTAACAGACTGAAGTGCCTTGCTAATGGGCACACTGCAATCAAACCACAACTTTCAGATCTTAATTCAGTCCAATCAAACATCCTGTTCATCTAATTTATTATTCAAAAACGATTTCCAAGACAGTCTATGGCTCAGCAGGAATCCCTCATCCAGAACATGCATGTGGCGACAGTGGAGAGGAAAAACTTCCTTTAAACAGGAAGAAACCTGCAGCAGAACCAGAACCGGAAAATACTTTATGACTGAAAACTTGAATTTGCTGATATTTTGTTTGATGAAGTTTCTCACTTGAGTTTATTTGTGCAGATCAAACTAATCTGACTGAACATATCCCGACTTTTAACGACTTTTCAAACCAAGCCTGGGATTATAACTTCAGTCTTTGACTTCCTTTGGTAGAAATGCAATAAAATCTTATATTTTCAACACAACAAGATTTCCAAGGACAATGACTTGAGGGAAAGGACACCGAGATAAATCAAGATGTTAGATTTGGGCTGTCGGAGCTAAAAGCAGAAACACTAGATGGACTTTGTGACCATCATCTAAGAAAGTGAGTGAAACGGGGAAATAAAGTCGTAATTAAAAGTGGAGACCAATAAAAACCATGAAGAACAAGAAGGAAAAGGCCATTAGCTAAACGGAAAGGTCAAAGAGAGGAAAACAGCTCAGAAGGTCAATGAAAGAGGAAGGTCAAGGAAGGATAAATTAGAACAAAGACAAGAAGAGAGGGGAAGAAAGACAGAAAGTACCAGATTGGAAAATAAAAGGTTGCAGCAATAAATTCAAAGAAAAGAACCTTTAATACTCGTGTTGCATTTTACAAACAAATCAGGTACATGCGGTTCCAAAGGCGGATCAATACCATTCGCTCCGTAAAGTTGCACATCTTCTTGCTCATTTGCTCCATTGTCTGGCTCCTATAAGTAAGACATGGCCAGAATTAGCACGGCTGTGAGCGTGTGTTTTTGTTAGACTTTGATAGAATGAGTGACGGCTGTTTTTATTCCTGCCTCGCCTGAAAATAGAAATCCATTTCAGCTTTGGGTGTATGACAGAAAATTGGAGAAAATCGCCCTGAAAACACAATTGGTTTTGGCTGCGGCGGTGGCGGTGTTCCCGAGCAGCAGAGACGAGTGGAGGAGTCGCACACATCGTTTGTGCAAACACGTCGCATTAGCCGCCCTGAAACTCTGAGCTCTCGCACTCGGCTGCAGCAACTTGGAGACTGAAAACAAGACGAGGACTCTAAACGCCGCCAGCCTCTTTCTCTCTTCCTTTCTGTCTCTTTTTAAGCCTTTTAATTTACCAATCAGAAGTGTGAATCCAAGTGATGAATCCAGCCATCTGTTGTCATCGTTCAGTTTGGTTGTCTGGGTGAAGGATATCTCTGTCTAACAAGATGTATTTTCTTCGTTGCGTCTCGTTTGTGTGTCTCTCTACATGTGCGTACTCCCATAGGACTGTATATACACCCAGCCTGTATATACAACACATACACCTCATATGTGCCACCCTTAACTTTAACAAGCTCGTGTGTTGGAGACATGCCGTCTGTGGAAAGTTCTGCTTGTCAGAGATGAAGATGTTCAGCGAGATGCTGATGTTTTATTGCCTCTTCGGTACCAATCAGCTGTTGGCATGGAGTCATTAAATATGCTGAGAGAGAGTAGTGGGGTTCCTGCTTTCATTTAAACTACGACAAAAGGTTGAAGCGACTTTGTTGTGGTCCAATTTGGAGAACATTTGGTCTCAGTAATGGAGCCGGCACATCCATAACGTGTTTTCAGGCAGTTCCAGGGGCATCGGACAGTAAAGGGAACAGTTGTAGAGTCATTGGACAGTTTCTTGGATGTTTGGCTTTGTAATGCAGATGAGATAAAATCCCAATGTTCAATCCAAACCAGGTAGACGAAGGAGGCGTCTACTTGGCAGAGCCACACCTGATTGGACAAACAAAATGAAGCACAGAGCTATTGGACGACCAGATCTCATCTTATTGGACCAAAATCAAAAGTAATCGTTTGGATGATGCAAATCATCGTAGGCGTTTCTCAACAACCTCTCCTGATTCAACGTGTGACAATTTCAGTTTTCTTTTTATATATTTGTCTTGCTTATTTATCTGACTCATTGTTACAACTTATTAAGCACTGAGATAAAATTACAGCAGGCAAATTGTGCAACGTTAGCAGCTTCACCAACAGTTATTCGTTTTGCTTCTCCCCAACACACAGCTTCTGCTTACATTTCAAAATAAGAGCACCAAGATGAATCACTGTTTTAATAACTAACAGAGCAATTTAAAAAAAAATGTTTATAATTAGGAAGAGCTAAATATTGATACTGTATTACATTACTAAACAAAATCAAATTTGGTTACTGGAATTATGTAAAACTGATAAACAGTTAAAAACAATTAAAGAAATAAAAAAAAACAGTATTTCCAAAATAATGGTGCTTAAAGTGGCCTTGAGAAAAGATGTGCCAGCTCCATTATCTTCGTCTATATCTGTACAGAGTAGCCGTATGCTTCAGGAAAGTTTCCTGATTTCTGCTTAACCTCCTTAAAACAAGATCCCAAACTAAAACTGGCCAAGAAAAAGTTGTTTTGTAGTAACATATTTTTAAGTATTAGAAGTTTTAATGCCTTACTTACTGTCATTTATATGCTTTTATAAATCAGGTCTATTATTTTTTTAGACTTTAAAGGAGCTTCATGCAGTTTTTAATACCACCTAGTGGCTGACTTGTAGATTGCAACAGAAAGCACCAGCACCATCTGGGCTACCGTAGAACAGCATAAACATTAAACTAAAACATTAAAGTCCTCTTTTACTAGCTTACCTTAATTTATGTTCATGCATCATGTAATTGTAAAATGGATTACAATTTAAAAAATTAAGGAAGATGAAAAAAGGTTTTGTCACCATCTAGTGGTGGAGCTGAAGATTGCATCCCCAACAAAAGAACCAGTGGTCTTTTGATGTAAATAACTTGTAGATATTTAGGGAATTTAAGTACAAATATTCATACTTGTGAGCCCTCATGAATTTCAAACAATCTAGATGAAAATAATTTTTGTTAAAAGTTGGTGTAAATAAGCTGGTGTTGGCCAGAAATATTGATGGTTGTGTATGTTACTCAGACGCCTGCAACTACGAAGAGTAAATCCTAAAATTATCTCAAAAATGTGATTAATCTGCCTGGAGCTTGATGCGTTTCCGTGTGCTGAGTATTTTAATTAGTTTTAGCTGCAAAATGACCTCCAGGAGTTGAATTTTTAAAGTGATATAACAGACTACAGAGCTGCAAAAATGTTTTAGAAAAGGTTAGTTTCCTCTCTGCGTTTCTGAGGCCGCTCCGCAGGGTTTTAATCGAGTGCTGTTGAAAGAGAGAAACATAAGTTGAACTAAATCACTCTGATTATTTCTGCCTCCAGAGCAGCTCTGCCTGGGAGAAACACACCAGGACTAAACACTACAGCAGCTGCTTTTACTGATTCAGGCCCATTTGGGACTTATTAGTGAATTCAGCTGCTGGAGTGTTTACCTTCACACTCTGAAGCAAAGATTGTGTAGTTTGTTTGAAGAGAAAGAAGAAAGCAGCTTGTTTCCAGGTGTATTTGTAGAGGGAATACGCGCTCTCCGGTGGTCACCTCTGTCCCGGTCCGGCCCAGGCGGTCCCCCAGCTTTGACACCACCCTCTCTGGCTCCTCTCTCCAGGTATGAGCGCTCTGCAGTTGCAGAACCTGGCCACTTTAGCGGCAGCGGCGGCGGCGGCCCAAAACTCAGCCAGCCCCTCCACCGCAAACCCCCTGTCCTCCAGCGCCGCCTCCCTGGGAGCGTTGGCCAGCCCAGGTAACGCCGCAGCCGCTCGGCTCGGGCGGGCCGCCCAACGCCGGCCTCCGCTTTCCGCTGTTACCATTTGTCACGTCACGACCCTGGCACGCCGGCCAAACCATCAGCTCCACCCATCGCCATCGCTCCGGTCTTCATCCGTGGTGTGTGTCCACCTCACCCTAACACGGACGCCGTGTAGATGTCATTGGCCTCCTTGCGTCCTGTCTTTCAGCATCCTGTGGCGTGTCGTCACCCCATCATACGTGATGGGGTGACGTATGATGTGTGTGCATGAGCGTTTGCCTAAATGTCTGTCAGGTTCAGGTGTTTCCACCTCCATGTTGTGTTTCCAGATGTCGCTCAGGCTGTTGTTCCCCGACAGACGGGGTGCGTGTTGATAACGTCCGCCTCGTAGATGTGGGTTTGAACGCACCAGGTTGTCTCGGGTTAAACACCACCATCTTCAGATTTCCTTCCTCCTCCGTCTCTCCTTGTTGCCCTCGTCTCCTGCTCCTGCCCTCTTTTTGACAAGCTTCCTGTTTCTGCTCCATCACCCCACCCTCTCGTGTCGGCTCGGCCTCGCTCCAGCAGCACCCTCTCAGCAGAGCATGAATATGAAAAACCAGCCTCCTCCTCCTCTTCCTCCCTCAGCCGCCACTCTTCCTCCTCCTCAACGCTCACGCTGCTCCAAATGCCCGTTCTTGTCTTGTCTCTCCTCCTCCTCGTCTCGCTCCTTCTCTCCATACTTTTCGCCTCTTTCTCTCTCTGGTGCCAAATGTCACTCCAACCTTGAATATTACACACTCAGGTTGAGGTGCTCGCTGTGAATGAGTGCTGCTGTACTGCATGTGTCAATGAAACTGAAAACGTCACTCCAGTTTGATAAATATAGACCGTTCTGCATGGAGACAGGCCAGCGTCTTTGTTTTGCAACGTGTGCTGACATAATGCTCCCTCTGCCACACCATCTCTAATACATTCAGCGGCAATCCTGCTTTGTTGGCAACGCTTTGATGAGATGAAGGGTAAATGAATAGATTCAATCTCTGTTTTGTTTTGTCTGGAAAGGAAGGAGATCGCGAGCTTTGTGCTCCACATTCCCCTCCATCTCACCCTCACCGTTGACATATCAGTGTCTCCTCGTGTCTTTCTCCTGTGTTGACCTCATTTGTCTTGGTGATTCTTTTTATTTTTGGATTTTACAACTTATTTGAATCCAGATATGTGTGAGGAACCATCATATAAATTATTAGGGAATGAAACGATGAGAAGTGTCTGTGTGGACGCTGTCTTCCTGCCGGTTTGCAGATTCAATAGAAGGAAAATGAAAGTACACCCCTGCTTTCTACTAGGTCAAAAATTATTTGAATATAATCGCAACTAAGTAAATCCCAACTAAAGTGCTTAATTCATGCCAAGCCAGGAAGGAAAAATATCAGCAACAGTTTCAGCCCTTCAATATACAAATTCCAACTTTCTCCAGAGAGGAAAATTATTTGTACTCATTGTCATTCGTCAACCAGGACTTGGGTCGCAGGTTCAGAGGTTTCTGGAGAGACGGCCAAACATCCCCCTTCAGTCACCACATCCAACTCTAGTCCAGCCAACAGACTTAGTCCCTCCTGGACTTCGTCCTGCAGGAACATGCCTGAAACTCATCAGGGGTCATCAGGAAAAAATGCCTCCTCATCTGAAACCTTTCGATGAGGAGAAGCGGTGACTCTACTCCAAACTCCTCCACCAGTTGATGTCCTGTGAAGGAAATTTATTTCGCAGGGTCCAGGATCTCGTTCCTTTGGTCGTGACCCAAATTTTGTGACCATAGTTGAGGGTAGGAATGTAGTCCGACCAATAAGTTGAATCTTGCATTACTCCCAATCTCCTGAGTGTTGGACTCCGGCAGGCCTGCCCTTTATCACTGGTCCTGTTCATAACTTAGATGGACAGGATTTCTAGACGCAGCCAGAGGTCTGGTTTGGGGATCAGTGGATTTTGTCTTTGTGGATGATATGGTTCTGCCGACTCCCTCTGGCCAAAATGTACAACTTGCACTGGGGGCAGTTTGCATCAGCTACTCCAAGACCGAGACAATGGTTCTTTAGAAAAGAGTGGCTTACACTTTCTAGGTTGGAGGGAAGTTCCTCCTTCAAGTGGAGAAGGTGAAATATCTTAAGAAAATTATTCCCCATATACTAGTCATCCAAAGCGTTGATGTCCCAGTCAGAGAAATGGTCGCCATGACGATGAACCAGAATGGGTATTTCAAAGGATTAAACGACAAAGCTTCTTCTATCTAAAAACAAGATGGCAGCAGGTTAGCACAGCTGCGTCTGGATGAAGGACAAGATGAGGCCAAAGTTCTTGTTTCCACAGTTCTTGTTTTCACCATCATCTGTTGGCCAAAACAAGAACTGTGAAGAACGGTGGTGGAGACATGATGCTTTGGGCTCCTTAAGTTATTGAATGAACCATGAACCTCTACAAAACAAAGTATTTCAGAGTCAAATGTGAGTCCATCTGTCTGGGTCCTAAACAGAACAACAATCCTGAACACATCAGGAAGTCATCCAGATAAACGTTACAACAGGAAAGGGGTGTACTTTCTTTTTACAATGGTTGTATGTCTGCTTTATAGACAGGGGCTTTTATCTTTGTCTAATTCCTCAACTTAGGTTCAAAGTTGCCGTTCTATGTAAAAATAAATGTTACCAAAGGTGTTACTTGTAGCATTTTGTCCATGTTAACGAATCTGCATTATTAGGTTGTTTTAGAACCATGTCAGAATCTGGAGCCTTGGTTCCCGAACGATTCTGCTTCTGATCCACAAGCTAACAACCGCAGCTACTTGGTCAGACGATGCTGATAGGCCAGTTAAACACTTTGACTATTACTTCATCTCATCTAACAAATCTCTCAAACCTAAGACCTTTTAAGACCAGTATCCTGACAAAATTTAAAGAAAGCTGCATATGTTCAGACTCTGCAGTCTTAACCCTGCCAAGTGTTTTTGCACAGAATGCTCCTAACTTCATTTGGGTTTGCAACAGAAGGGAATCAACGGCGAAGATGAACGTCATTCCGTCAACTGCCAATAAATTTCCACTTAGCCAAAAAGCAGCAAGCTAGCTAGCTATATTAGCATCTAGTTACTGTTAGCCTCAACCACCCAGAGTCACAGAACGCAGTGATGATGTCTGCATGCGACTCAGACCTTTGCCTCTCAGAAAAGTCCTGCAAGTACAAAACAACAAATTTAAGACATTTTAACTTTAATTTTAGATACACAAATTTAAGACTTTTTAAGGACTTCCTGTAACAGTTGTAGTAACTTTTGACTCTGTTCTGCAACTTTCTCCAACATCTGAAAATGACATAAATAAGAATTAATTTTTGCACTGATGCACCATGATGGCTCGTCCATGAAGCATCTCAAAACTTTCAGTTGAATGAACGCGTCACACGGGATGAAAAATGCACATTTATACGATAAATCATTATTTTCACATGGTGTAGCATCAGAAATGAACCACCTAGTCTGAGCCTGACGTCATTAAACCTTCCAATGCTACACGTAGCACCTTAAAACCACCTATCTGTGTTTGTTGAGAGCTGCTGAATGTTGGATATAACTCATCCACTTCTCTGTCTCCTCTTCCTCTCGCTCTCTCTCCTACCCTTTGGTTTCCCAGCAGCAGGCACAACGGCCAGCTCCAACGCCGGTGCCATGAACTCTCTGACCTCTCTGGGTACCCTGCAGGGCCTGGCAGGCGCAACTGTTGGCCTGAACAACATTAATGCACTAGCAGGTAGCATCAACAGTGAGTATTCACCCTGCCATCAGCCACTCCACCCCAACCTTCAACCATCACACCCGAAGGCAACGCCACCGCTGAGCAGAGACACGGGGTTTGACTCACACCTCAACTTAATGATTCTTTAGTTTTTAAAATGACAAATCTGATTATAGATGCTTTATTTCCAAAACATGCTCAAGAATTTGAGCTAGTTTCATATTTGAACCAAGTAGTTCTTGCATGTGTCCCACTCTGGTTCTTCCTGGTGTCTCTCTGTGTCTCTGGTTTATTAAAACTTTATTCCAGCCAAAGCTTCCTCCTTTAGCCGCAGACATCCCACTCATTAACCCATCGCTCCATCGCTCCATCTGCTTCCTGGTTGTGACCCGGGTTGTGCTTGCTGTAAGCGTGAACCAGCTGCTGCTGAGTGGGACCGTTTTGTACGTCGGCCACAAGGTGGCGCTGTGTCATTTTGCTGTTGTGTTTGCTGTTATTTCTGGGTTTTAAACAGATTTGCTAATCAGAGCTGCTAATTTTAGCTGTTCTCAGTCTGTAAAAAAAGATTGTTTTTCCACAATAAATTTGCGTATTTATTATTTGTTTTTTACAGAATATCTAAGAAATAAGATGTATTTCACGTGTTAATGCATTTTATGATACATTTGGTGTCTGAAATATTAAAATAGGCGGTTATAATCGTGTCTAGATCGAGTTTTAAGGATTCGTAGTCAGCTGCGTTTTCTAAAGCCCATAAATGCTGACAGTTCACTGCATGTCAATAATAATCACATTACGTCAAAAACCACATAAATAAACTGTAATTCAAAGCATCATGCCAAACTGTTGAAGTAAATATTTTCTCCATTTAACATGCATGATTCAGTGCGATTTAAAAATGAGTAAATTACCTAAAAAAATCAGATATTTTGAGATTAGTATCAGAAATTTTCTACAAAAACATGAAAGTTTCTGAGCTCAAAGTCAAAAATTTGCAAGAAAAAACTTTGAGATGAATTAATTCCTAGTTGGAGCATCGTGGCGCAGCATTGTCTTCGCCTGTTTTTTAATGACTCATCACATCAGCAAACTTATTGATTGATGATTTTCATTTCATTTCTAATTTAATGGCCACTGCAAAGTGGCGTTTCTTTGTTTTTTGACATTTGTGACAAAGTTTTGCAAACGTTCAGTGTTGCCTTGATTCTTTCATGCATGCTGTGCAAAACACCCGGGTGGACCAAGCTCCGCCTCCAACACTCAGTTCCTTCAGACTAGCCAGCAGCAATTAGCAAGCAGCTTATGGAACTGCTGAGCTCATTATAGGAGCTGCTGCTCAGAGCAAACTGGTAAAAACGTAGTTAAAGGGTTAATGGAGGAGCCATATTGGATGAGGTTCAGAAAGAGCAGAAGTTCTTAAAGAGACAGAGGCCCAATTTCAAGCCATTGAATCAGAAAAATGGCCCCTTTAACAAACCAGGAGTCAGAATATGAACCTAAAGTTAGTGCTGCAATAAAGGAAACATCCAGAGTAGCTTTCTTTGGGTGTTTTGGGACATCAGACGCAGTTAAATCTGGAGAAGGCGGTACGTATGGAGCTCTTTGCGGTTCTTTGTGTCTCCTGCCTTCGACCTCTGAACAGACGTGGCGTCTGGATCTTAATCAGAGCTGTTATGACAGCAGAGATCCCGCACTGCCGGCCTCTTCCACCACATTATTCTCCTCTGACCTTTCCCGCTCCTCGGCTGGAGTAGCTGTATCCTCTCTGTAATCATACTGCAGCACACACACACACTTGTCCTTTTAACCGAATGGGTCGCCTCCATTTTGCTTCCCATTTTGTCCCCGCTAACCCAGTCTCTCCTTTTGGTGCCCCTTCCCTCTTCCATCCACCCGCCGCCACCAACTGCCCTCATTTAAACACATCTAGACCTTAATTGAATTGCAAAGGTCACTGGTGCAATTATTCCTGAATAAATGAGTGACCTATAATCCGGAGCGCTGCGGCGATAATTTATTTCACTGTGTCTGACGGCGAGGCGACAGGACGCCGGGCCGGTGTCAGACCTCCTCAGACAAGTTGCCCTCCGCCGCGATATTAAGCCGTTACAAGCAGCTAATGAGTGTTACCGCTGCGTTCGCTCACTTTTTAAACTCGCGCCGCACTCCCTTCAACATGCAAGTGAGACGTCACAGGCTGGGAAAGCAGATCATCATCCTTTCAGACAAAGTTTCCTGAACATCAACAAACATGGCTGCCGAACTGACGGTGACTTTTAATCCATTTTCAGGACATTTTTTCATCTATGAAAAGTTGCTAAAATAAAATTATTCTAGAAATGCAGGATTGCTATGAGTGAACTTTAATCTTTTTATGGACATACAATAATCATTAAATGATGACATGGATGTTCTTCCGTACTTTTGGACAGTTTAAAAATAAAGAAATTACATGCAAAAAAAATCTTTATTTTGAGTGACATTGAGAACTATTTCAAAAATAAGTAAACCTTAATCTTGTGGATTTATAATGACTAATAAATGACGTGATTTCTGTACTTCTGGGCAAAAAAAACAAAATTACATGCAAAACATATTTATACTGAATATTGCTGGACACTATTTTATGCTGTATTAAGTCCACAACATTTTTCACAATAAATCTACTAAGATTAAACAGTAAACTTTAGTCTTATTACATAATAATAATTAAATGATGACATGAATGTTCTTCCGTACTTTTGGACAGTTTAAAGTAAATTATAAGTAAAAGGTATTTATTTTGAATAACACTGAAAGCTATTTCAATGCACAGCATATTTTGTCGCAACATATTTTAATATTAGTGATTTAAATTAGATTTTATTCCAAGGTAATTTTATATTTTAGAAAGAAAAATAAAACTCCCATTAAAGAATAATTGTAAAATTAAAAAAAGTAATAATTTTTCATTTAAAGATCAAAATATTTATTTGTTCATTTATTTCTGAGTGTTTGTCTCTTTATGGATGTGTAGAATCATTTAATTGTTAAATATTGATGTAATCTATAATTCTGTAGACATTTTCATCAACATGTTTGTGATTTTGTGGTTTTTGTGGCGCTGATGTTGCGTCGGATTTGCTGCATGCTGGTTCCTGCAGCTCTGGCCGTCATCAGCTGCTCTCATCCTCATTCTGCTGGTTGAAACTTGAACTCTGTGCGTCTCGTCTTCGGTGTGTTTGGTATCGGTGTGTCTTCACTGTGTGTATTTTACGGTTCTGTTTGTGACTGTCGGTGCGTGTTTGTGTGTGTATGTGTGGATAAAACACAACCTTCAGTGGGAGCGCTAATGAGTAAGTGCATTCTCCTTTCTTTATTGTTGGGTTTTATGTAAAGTTGCTCAAATGCTCTCAGGTATGGCGGCTCTAAACGGAGGCCTGGGCGGCGCAGGGCTCACCAACGGCACGGCAGGCACCATGGACGCGCTGACGCAGGCCTACTCAGGGATCCAGCAGTACGCCGCCGCAGCGCTGCCCACCCTCTACAGCCAGTCCCTGCTGCAGCAGCAAGGGGCCGCCGGCAGCCAGAAGGAGGGTCAGTAGTCTGGGCTAATCCACACTGGCAGACAACTTCAGTCCGGATCCCTGAGAAGTAGATTAAGAGTCTTTAATTTGCTTTCTCTGAGTTTAAGACGCTGAATCTAGCCTCTTCTGTAGTATTCTGCCCCTAGTGGCCTGCAAGGTGAGCTACTGTATTTAAATGATCGTTTATTTGATTCATTGATTTATTTATTCGACTTGAGCTCAAAGTGCCAGCATACCGTTAGCTTACCAAAGGATTGTTTTGAGAGGGTTAATACTGGATCGCTCAAAATGAAAGATGGAGATATGGAAAGAAAATTATTTATAGGCCCTTCCATGTTGTTTTGTATCTGGAAAGTTTGTGCGTGCGCACAAAACTGGAGGCCAAAAGTCGATTCTCTTCCATCCGTAGCCGCGCCGCCGCGGTAGAAACAATGTTGGGATTAGTGCAGCAAACGGAAAATAACAGGAAAACTGTTGAGGAAAAACCCAAAACCCATTTTTTCACTGTGTCAGATACGTTGCCGTAGCAACTGTTCCCAGTTTATGGATCAGAAAAGCTCCTTCCTGCGTCAGGAGGAAAAACACAAAAACAATAAAAATAGAAATCATTGATGAGTTTTCTGGCAATATGTTTTAAAAGTAGCTTTAAGCAAAATACTGATGAACAACCATTTGGCTCATAAGAAGATAAACAAGATTATTAAATTAATACAATCGATGAACAGGAAAACAATTTATTTTTGGTTTACAACAACAAATGGACACATTTTCATCTAAATCTGATATTTTCCTGTTTTTTGAGGATTTATTTGTTTTTCTGTCAGAAAAGTTTGTTTTAAAATTACTGGAGGTTTAAAAATGAAGGAAATGCTGTTTGATTTATTCAGGTTTCATTTTCTCTAACGTGGTAAACTTTGCTTCAGGATACTTAGATTTAACTTTGTTTGACAAAGACAAAGTTTTAGCTCTAGTTTTAGACAGGAAAAATCTGATGATTATTATTTCAGTGATGGTTTTTGGTTCATGACTAGATTTCTGGATGAAACAGTTTCATTGCATCCAGTTGATATCTTTTCCAGTTGCTCCAAATTGCCATTTTGTGGTATACATTTTTAATTACATCTTTAAAATTGGAGAAGAAAACATCTCAAATTGTGCTTCTACGATGTGCCACCTGTAATATAACCTGGCAGGTGGAGTTACATTTACCCAAAGCCTTTGACAACAGACCTGAATACGAATCAGATGATGAAATGTGTAGTAAAAACAAACACCAGCCTGGATGCCGTTTGTTGTTCCCCGCTCTTCTTTCAGCAGAGAAGCTGTCTGTATTTACCTGGAGTCCAAAACCCTTCAGGGAAACAAAGACATGGCGGCTCCATTTAGCCTGGAGAGCGAACGAAATGCTTCTGAGAGATCTGACCTACTACCACTATTAGGCTGGCATCGATAAGAGGCTTGGGACCCGTGACCCCTCGGAAGAGAGACAACATGCAGCTGAAAGAATGAATTAAAAGCCCCATCCTTTGTTTGGAGCAAGCCAAAATACAACTATTAAAAAATGAAAAGCTTTCAACATTTCTGGGTTTTGTTGGGAAGCGGCGGTAACCCCAGGGCCAGCACACGTTGTGCCAAGCGTTGTGTTTGAGCTGCGTTACTATGACGACAGCCGGTTTCCACTGAGCTCGATGTGAACAGCATGACCCCATCCTGACCTTTGCTGTCGCGCCTTCCTTCCCTCCAGGGCCTGAAGGTGCCAACCTCTTCATCTACCACCTGCCCCAGGAGTTCGGAGACCAGGATCTACTGCAGATGTTCATGCCTTTTGGAAACGTGGTCTCCGCCAAAGTCTTCATCGACAAACAGACAAACCTTAGCAAGTGCTTTGGTACGTTTACTTCTTCTTCTATTGTCTTTATAACCTGGCAGCTAATCGTACTGATCAATGACTATAATCACAAACTGTCAACAAAATAAGCAAAGTTTAAATGCTAACTAACACCAAATAATGCATCACACAGAAAACTGGTTTGTAATCATAATAAATGTGATCTAGTTGCTGCTATAGTCAAAGCACATTTATCATTTTTGTTTAACCTTTCTAAAGGGTAACAGAAATGCTAACTAGCTAAGCTGCCAGTTAGCAATCCTAGTGTGTAGACTTAAGCTAGCTATGCTAGCAAGTCAGTTTAACACATTTCAGAGTTTAACAATCCCACTTTGTGCTTTTTGTTTTTAAAGGACTGCAGAGTGTAGCGTTATGAATATAGATTTAGATTTTGAAAGTCGAAGGTTTCTCACTATTTTATGAAATAATTAAAAGAGAGGTTAACGGCTAGCGATAGCTGTAGTGAAAAACTGTTTAATTGATTTATTCAGTCATAATTTAAACTTTTGTCTAGTGTTTCAGTTCAATAATGTTGAAAAAAATTACTAATAGTAGTTAGCTAATAAAACAACTAGCAAACTCCTTTTGAACGTTTCAAAGTGAGCTGTGCAGATTTATTTAAAATATATTATATTTATGATCTTAAAGAACTCAGTTGTTGAAGATGAATGTTTGTACAATAGCAGATTATTTCCAGTGTTGCATGCATTTAACAAACAATTAAACTGTTTTAGTATCAAAACCCCGAATATTTAGGGATTCTGCACAAATATAGATAAATGTTACCAAGTAGTAAAGATCTTTTTTAGAGTTTCATTGATCATTTTGTTCTTGCCACACGGCAGAAGGAAGTAAAGTTTGTAACAAAAGGTTCAGTTCTCTGTTTGCCTCAACGCGTCGTCGATCAAATGTCACGTTTTTTTCCCGCAGGCTTCGTCAGCTACGACAATCCAGTGTCGGCACAGGCAGCCATTCAGGCCATGAACGGCTTCCAGATCGGCATGAAGCGGCTGAAGGTGCAGCTGAAGCGCTCCAAGAACGACAGCAAACCTTACTGATCTTAGCACTAGGTCTGTCCGCTCCCCCAGTTAGCACTGCTAGGGTAAGTCTCCCTCCCCCATTTAAAAAGAGCAAAAGTGATGGTTAAAAACAGTTTATTGAAATAAAGTGAGCCTTGGCCTCCTGGGGAGCGGGGGAGGGTCGGGGTGAACAGAGGGATTGTGGGAGCTAGATGACCTACAACCACCTGAGGGAGACGCACTTTTCTTTCTTTTTGAAGATTTCTATGTAAGCCTTCAACTATTATTATTTATTACAGCTTTTGACACACATGAACACTTCCATTTCTGCCATTACTTTGTGCAATCTACTTTTCTTTCTCTTTACAATGGAAGAAAGTTTTTTTTTAAAAGAATAGTTTCTTTAAACTTTAATTTTATTCTTTTACATTGATTATTTATACGTTTATAAAGACTAGTTTGAGTGGAAAGTCGAGACTAAGGAGCCATGGTACCATCATTTTCTGCTTTAATTTTCTGTTTTGAACTCGAAGGCTGTGATGGTTCATTTTTCAAAATTTCCTCTTTTTTTTTTACGCGCTCGCCAATATGCACATTCGCCCTTTGACCTCCACGGTGTTGGTTGCAGGCCGCCGCTGCTTCTCAGAAAAACCCCTTGATGCCTGCTGGCAACCCGGGAGCAAAGGCTGCAAAACATTCGTGGCCTCTTAACTGTAAAGTTACACTCTACCACCACAAGAAGACAAAAAATACACAAAATCCAGCTAAACATTCTCGTTTATGTACAAATACAGTTTTTCTTATTTCACAGAAGTTTAAAAAAAATTGTTCTTACTTTTCTGGGTCGGATCACATTGGTCTTTTATGTGAAAAGATTATAACAGCATGTAGATTTGAAAAAAAAGATAAACTAAATCCAGAATTTGTGGAAAGAAACAATAGTACTACAAAAATAAGTTTATGGGTTGAAGGGGCGGGTATCTGAAAATACTTGAGGTTTGTTGACAGATTAAAAAAATAATTCAAAGTACAGTAAAGCCACAGGCCTGTAAATTTTATTTGTAAAAAAGCAGTTCTATTTTTATACAACATTTTTACTGCCTCAGATGAAGAAAAAATGATTTTATTTATTGCCTATCGTTAAGTTATTGGACTCCGATAAAGTAAACAGCATCGCTCAACTCGACCCTGTGGAGAAACCAGCTGGAGTTCTCCGGTGGTTTTCCTTTTTTAAAGTCCTTTCACGCGAGTCTTTGTGTTTGTTTTGTTAATGTTTTGTGCAGAAACATGATGACAGATTTCATAAGCCCTCCCTCAACCCGCCGTCTCTGTGACCTCCATCCGTCTTTACGTTTTACAACGCGTACGTCTCCATTTGTCCTCTTCGATTTCGTTAGGGTTGTTTTAAACGTTTAATTTTTACATGTTTTTGTCTGTCTGTCTGTCTGTCCCCCCCTCCCGTCTGTAAAATTTAAAATACATTTCTAAAGCAGAAGAAAATTGATAAAAGTTAAATATTTCTCCCCAAACGACTCCATCCATCTGGGACGTGATGGATACGGCTTTGGGTGTGAATGTGCGTTGTTGCTCGTAAATATAGATCTATAACATTAATGTCAGTTTTCTAGTATGTAAAGAAATGTAAAATTAATGCTAAATGAGCGCAGTGTGTCGTGTTGCTGTTTACCGGTTTGTTTGTTGTTTGTTGTTGACTTTTGATTTGGTTTTCTTTGGAAGATGATGCTGTTGTGGTGTGCTGCTCTGGCTCTCTGTGTGTAACTCTCTCCTCTCCCGTTTTTTCTTTCCCCCTTTTAGAACAACCCATCTCCATGCCTGTTAGTTCATCGTTTGCCTAGCATGTCTTCGTGGCGTCCAAAAAAAACAAACAAAAAAACTTTAAACAAAAAAGCAAACAAAAAAAGTGTCCTCTTCCTCCTACCCCGTCATTGTTTCTCTGATGTCTTTTCCGAGCTCACCTGATCATAACCTGGTTCTCCTCCACCGCTGCCTACTGATCTTTTCAGCTTTTAGCTTTTTGGACTTTTAAATATCAGTTTTATCTTTTGGTTTTGTGTTTCTTTTTCTTTCTTTTCTGTTTTTTTTTTGCATGTGACCTCATTTGGATTTTAGGGAGGCGTGGGTAAGAAAATAAATTAATGTGAAAAAGATAAAGCTGCATTCATATGAAATTCAACTAGAAAGACTTTTATGAACAAATGTTCTCTTTGAGGTAAAAAATGACAACCTGTGGTTAAAAAAGTGATTTCCATTCTTTATGTGAGTTTTTTCTTTCCTTCTTTCATTTTAACGTAAACTTGAAAGTTCACTACAGGAATTGGCGCTTCATCTTGCTTCTGGTTGCAGACGGAGAAACAAACAAAAAAAGCAGCACCAGAAGCAGTTAGTGCCAGTTTCTCTGAGAAATAAGACTACTTCCACACAGTTTTAATAAAAACTGTCTGATCCACATTAGACTCTCAGAGCTCTCTAATGGTTTTTACATTTTTCAGGCAGTGTAAAGTTTTTTGATAAGGCCATTTTAAGTGGCTCTGTTTCTCATTCAAAGTCTATATATAGAACCACTTTTTCTAGAGTAGTTTAAAGGTAAAAAAATAAAAAATAAAAAAGGACATTTGCCCTGTTTGGGGGGGAGAAATGCTACCTACTTGTGTCACCTTTTGCTGAACTGACTCACAGATAGACAATCCGTGGTTTTAAATGCACATGATGAAATGACCTATATTTTCTACTGTTTAAATGTATAGAGGAAAAAACTACGATACCTGTAACCCACGTTAACGTCGGTGCTTCTTGTGAGTTTAGTTGTGGTTTCATCACAAGTCTAACGGTCTTAAATGTCTCATGTTTTCTCAAGAGAAGACAAAAAAAATCAGTTTACTTGAACAATAGACAAAGCCTTTCATATTACTATAATAGTTAATTTGTTTTTTTTATTTTATTTTTAAGGAGTCCCTATTTGCTAAATCTCTTGTTGGTTAATTAGCTATATAAAATTCCTAAAAATATATATAAATATAAATATATCTATAAATATATATATAAAATGTCAGCTCGTGAAGCATCAATGTCATTATTATTTTATTTCTCTCGTGGGAAACAATATTTAGATGTGTTGTTCAGCAAAATGTCTTATAAGGAAAAAAAGACAAGATCAGTGGAGTTTAGTGCCAAATCCTGGAGGTACTTCCTGCCTAGCGCGTCAGTGTATTTCTTGTGAAATAATTTGATAACATGGGTATTTTATTATAAGTGTTTTGTATGGATCCCTCATATTTAAAGTATAGATTTAAAAAAAGAGTTTGTTAACTTGCTATTCTGTGGTCTTGTTGCCTGACAATGTCATGTTTGCTTTTTTCTTTGTAAAGATGTAAAAAGTGCCCATGTGTCATATAAATATATATATATAAATATATCTATACACACATATGCACACATGGACACACAAACACTCGTGCAGACCTCAGTTTACTTTTTAAATGTGCATGAGAGCCCCTGAGCGTGAAATCCTCTTCAGCAACCGCTGCTACCAACAACACACACACACACACACTCATCACTTTAATATTTTTAGCCACTGTACCGCTGTTTGAGTCATGAAAGCCTTACCACAAATCTTTGCACTCCTGTTCTCTCTGTTTTTATTAGCGTCTCTCGCGCTCAGACGCAGACGTCAGGCTTCGCCGTGCTTTCTCTCCTGACTCCATCCCAGCTGAAAATATTAAAGCGAGAGTCCTACGTGAAGCCTTATTTCTCTAAATCCCTTATTGTTAAGTTCAAAAACCTTTCGGAGTCGTTTGTATCTGATGGCGAGAATCGTTACTGTTTATCACCTCCGAGGAGCGAAACGCTTTCATGATGTAAGCACAGGGCAAGACTCGTTCATTCAGCCTCAGTCTGTTTAGGAAAAAGCACACGTCGCCGTCAGTCCGTCCGCCGGGTCGGGGAGGAGGCGGGACGCTCCGGATCTGCTGCTCAACTCTTTTATTTATTTTCTTTGTCTCGTCGTGTAATGGGCCAAAATCATGTATAGATGCCAAAGTGTGTTATTGACATTCACATAGTCGAGCCGTTTACATGGCACAGTGTTGTCAGTCTATTCAACTGCCCCTCCCTGAAAGCCTCGTTTACGGTCTGCAAAAAAGACAAAAAAAAGGCAGCATTATTTTCTACAGAAGCTCACCAGTCGCCTTAACCAGGGAGAGTCGCACCAGTGTTAGAAAGGTAAGGATGTTGTGCCAAGTCCAGGTTCAGTTCTGTGTGCCGTTAACGCCCCATCTGTTTGGGTTTCCTCCATTTCGTCCACCAAGGCGGGAAGAGACGCCGCGCACTCTTCTCCGGATTGTTGTCTCCCAGGCTAACCGAGGTTATTAGAAACAGGAGGAGCATCTTATTGGAACGGCGACGGGGGAAATAAAAAGCTTGTTGGCTTAAGAGGAAGAGGTCGCGTCTGCAGGTCCACACAGGAAAAAACAACGGCCAGAGCCGAGATGAAGGCAGCGCCGCTTTCATTAGATGCTCAACACCAAACCCAATTGTTATTTCTCAGATTGTGGAACTTTAATGCTGCATACGTCAAAGTGGAGAAAGAAACAGCCATAACTACAGTTTAACAGCCGGAAAATTTTAGAACCAACGGAGCAATTTATGTGAGCAGTGGACCTAAAAGGTTTACACACCAGTTAAAGTTTCTCACGAATATTTATCGGATTAGACGCATCGGACGTTTAGGGCTAGAACACAGATAGTCTGATGTCTGGAAAATTAATACAGTTTTATGCATTTTGGCCTTTAATCCACCTAAATATTATTATCTATGGAAACTCCAACCAAAGTGTAAGGAAACAGTTTATGTCTTCTGAAAACTGAAACTGAGTTTTAGATTCTGCTAATTTATCCTCACTCTTTCTTTGACACGATTCCAAATCAACATCGTCTTTATATCCTGCTTCGGTCATTAAAAGTAATTCAATCTGTCCACACAAGTGAACTTCCTGCCGCCATATTTAATCTGCAACAGGAAGTTGTCTTTGTTTTGAAGGATTCTGATTGGCTGGGTTTAGTTTTGCGCTACACTGCCCCCTATGTGTTTGGTATGTTTAAAACATCATGAGTACGATACTTTTTAAAACAAAGTGGTGGAGATATTTGTTTATGGTACATGTGGCAGCAATCTCCTGCATCGTTTATTTATTTATGGTACAAAAAGTCAGAATAAGCTTCGACAAATTTAGCAACAACACCTTGGAGGGCTCCAAAACAAATGTCAGATTATTAAAAATCAGAAGTTGAACTGAAAAGTTGGGGGTTTTCAGCTCACACTGGGTGGCCAAGGTGGAGGGAACCATGACCCGTCCCAAATCAAAATCAAACTGACAAACAGCTTCAGTTTTTAGCAGGACGACGCCCTTCAAGAGTCCAGATCAACAAAATAATGAGGAAATGACCAGAATCCAGAGCTGAATCTGATTCCTTTCCAATCTGACAGATCTGGGTCGTTTTCCCTCCTGATGGTCCGATTGATTCGGTTCGACTGGGAACCAAAAACCAACCTGTTCCCCTCCAGGCCTGTGGGGGCGCTGCACCAAGACGTATAATTTTGTGTTTGGTGTTACTCTGACTTCCTTGGTCCTCTTGGCGTTCACATATGCATTCACCTCACCTGAACCAAACCGAGGTTTTGTAGGCGGAGCTGAGTTTTCCTGCGCATTCGAACTCGAGTTTGATTAAAGCGAACTAAACAAAAGAAAAGTGGGCTAATATTTCCGAGTCAATTGTTCTACGTTAGACGTTAAATCGGTCGTTCTTAATCAGAAAAACCTTCCATTTTAACATGGTGTGTAAACTTTTTATATCCTCGGTACAACTCCATATTTCACACTCTCACTTCTCTCTTGCTCAGTATATTTTAATTTAAACACATCGAGCATGTCTTTAACATGCTCGATGTTAAAGACCTGTAAAAGTCCAAAAACGATATTTTGCGCTGCCAAATTGCACCGTCTTGCACACAGCCCGACGTGGCGCAGCGTTAGCGTGAAGCATCTGGCCTTTGGAAGCACAAGAAGCCGAGTTTCTGTGGAGCGTCTCACCTCAGGGGCTGTCATCGCCGACGCTCGTTGTAATCTTTCTATCTCGTCACTGTTCACTTCTCTGTTCTCCTTCTTTCTTAATTATCTTAAGTGCTATTTATCAAATACTGAAATCTAAAAGGACAAAAAAAATCTAACTTGTTGTTTCTTTGCATTATGGCTTATGTCAAGTTTTTTGAGGAGAAAAATGTTTTGTGTGTTCTCTTTCTGTGGCGTAAAAACAGAGCTTGTTGTCTGTAAAGAAAAAAAGTACAAAAATTTACCAAAAAAATCTGATTTTTGTTGTTGCTGTTGTTGCTTTTGTTAATTTTGACTCTCAAAATGGTTTTCAGTAGTTTCAGAGTTATTGTCTTGAGAGAAGCCAAAGTCAATGCATTTCAGTGGATCCTGTAAGCGTGATGTATGTTTGTTTGACAACACTTGGAAATCTGTCACTGGATGGGATTTAAAAAGTACAAAAAATGCAGGCTTTCCTATTTCTACAACTGATTGTACTTATGCATTTTGTACCAGTGGAATTTTTTATACTGGAGATTAAAGGATACAACAAAAAAATCTTAGAAAAACGCTGTCTGGCCTGTTGATGTGGCCTGACCCGACTGGTCCCCGAGTTTGATTTCTAGCTGGCATCAAGAACGTTGGCTTTTGATATAAGATTTTCTAAAAGATCTTTGGCTTTATTTCTTTCACTTCTTTTTCCTCACTTTAATGTTTGTTTCTTTTTCAAAAAAGGAGGGTAGGTGAGTGTCAGACTTTTCATTTTACTTATTAGTAGTTCTAGCAAGTTTGTCTATACAACAGCGGTAAGTTTCATTTGACTTCTGTATTGTCGTCTACACGATAAGACAATTATAGAAAAAGAAAGAATAGAAGTATTTAGTCACCTTCAGTGGATTAATGTATTAGTTTAATAAAGAGATCAACTAATTAGAAACTTTTTGCTTTTAGCTGTTTAGAGTTTTTCCGGTTTCTCTGTCCTTCTCTGTGAACTAACTGTGTAGCTGAAGCAGTCAGAATTATTTTTGTAAACGTATGTTCTTGTGTGATGCAGTTTTTTGCTTCTGTCTCCTATATTAAACCATTTTTCCTAATACTTGTCTCTCTCTGTGTTGTTATGTTCCAGTGGCCGTCTGATGTTGTACCGTTTCATCTTCCGTTTCTTTCTCTCTCTTCCTTCCTTGCTCTCGCTCATTCTGTCGTTCCTCCCACCTGTTTTCTGTGTTTTCTGTTTGGACCACATAGTAAAGTTGACTCCATCCTCAATGACAACTCACTATGCTGTTCTCACGAAACATAGTAAATATACATCGAACCGTTTGCATGTATATTACTATGTAGCCCAAGCTGCTGCGCGACAGTCAGAAAAAACATTTCCTGAAGTTTTCATTGTATCGGGTAATCTAGATGGAAAAAACTTAGGATGGCCGTAGAAAACAACTCATTTTCTCAGCATGAAGGTATTTGTCATTTTGGGAAATACACTTTAAAACAGGATAAACGTTAACATATTTTCCATCATTAAGCATCATTAAAATCCGTTAAAAACTCTGAAACATGCGCAGTAAGTTGATTTTGAACTGAACAGCTGTTAGCACCAAACATGCTAGCATTAGCTGAAACATTTTAGTGGGAGTCCATCTGAAACTGAGATGATTTAAACCAGTACAACCAGTAATGTTTATGGTTTCAAAAACATTGTCATATTGATCTGCACTTGACAAAAAAGTTTATTCATTTTTTATTTATTTTTCAATATAGATATCCAACTAGCTAGCACACTAACTATGTAGCTAAAGTAGCTACACCAATTTAAAAAAAAATGGAAAGATTAATTGATTCAACTTCTTTGCTAAATTGCTGCAACTGAAAATAAGGTGTTTTTATTTGTGTTATTTTTTTGGTATTTTATTGCCAATTCTATTCTAGTTTAAATGTATTTGTTATTTTATCATTTGTCTACTTTGATGTAATTACTGTGAAGTTATTTGGTCAGATCAGGTTGTTGAAAATGTTCTTGATAAAGAAATGTTGACATGACTAGCATGCTAATGTTAGCCATCATAATGTTAGAACCACAAATTATCTCACAAGTTTAGAAAGATCCGTTTCAAAGCCTCAAACTGATTTGAATCAAAACTTTTTTATTAGTAAATATATTCTAGTCAAGCAGCTAACATGTCAATGATTGCTAACATGTTAGCTAGCAGGGGCTAGTTCCAACTAGCAACTGGGATTTGCTTATAATTACAGAAATTCACTGTTTTAAAGCCTCAAATTCTGCATTTGATGGAAAAAAAACAATATTCTGTTTATCTTTAACAAAATTTTCAAGATCCTTACGATTGCTAACATGCTAACATTAGCTAAAGCTAAACAGACTTACTTACCTGTAGGTAATTGTTATTTTCTTCATTAGTTACTGAGGTTGTTTGATGAGTTTGTTTCTTGGTGATGTAGTTGGTCTGAATACAAACTAGATCTATTAAACTTAAAATAACTTGAAATCACAAAGCTGATAAAATATGGTTCAAGAAAATTTAAGCAAGACTTGGATAAATAAACAAAAAATAGAATCTTGAAAATAACAATAGTTTCCGTATTCGTCCCTCTCTGCTGTGCTGCAGCTCTGCAACCAGATAAACAATAGAAAAAAAAAGATTTTCCCAATTGGTTTGATTGGGAAGTGAAATTTACAAAAAATAATTACTGATTAGAAAATAAATTGTTGCACATCTTTAAATACATATTTATTATATTTCTGCCTGTTATGTTTTAGATAAACTAGTGTATTTCCCAAAGTTTTGAAAAATACCTTAAAATAGTAAGTTGTAATCTTCCTACGTCCATCACATTGATCTGCTTTGCATCAGATTATTGGTTATTGATAAAAGGAGAGGGTGTAAATATTTCCTGTGCTGTCCGCTGTCCTGGGTGAGACGTGTCCACTGTCTGTCCAATCTGTGTCCAATCCACTGTCTCACCATCACAACTGCATCCCCAGTAGAGAAGGAAGAGGAAAGAGAAGTCAAAGGTCAAGGGTTTCACCTTTCACTCGCAGAAACTGAACAGCCGTTTGCCGAAACAAAAACGTTTCCCAACCTGGGAAGACCTGCCTGCTCCAAAAACAAAACCTGAAGTTTAAAGCGGTTTTAAATTCTGTCTTCATAACAGACACACATAAAGACAGAGTAGTTTCTCATCACTGCTCCGTCCGCCTGCTGTCTTATTAAATATTGATTCTGCATTTCAATTTTAGCTGTGGATCCAACCTTTGGACAGATGCAGGCCTTTAATACGAGACAATATCTGCAGACAAAAAAGTCCAATTTTTCTTCTTTATTCAAGTCGAACTTTAAAATGAGTCTAGATGGGAATGTTTTACATCGCTGGGCGTCAGGATGCCGAGTTTCTGCTGCCTTCAGGATCCATGAGGACTTCAGGTAGGTTCACAGCCAGCAAGTATCAACCATATTCTAATTACTTTTGCTTTTAAACACTAATTTAATAACATCAGTTTTACTTATTTGAATAAAAAAACTCAAAGTATTTTAAACTACAGGTTGCAGCCATAAGTTTCAGCATTTTTTAAAGCGTTTGTGTCAAACTCATTTTCATTAAGGTCTGAACTCTTAAAGGGCCGGAGGCCCGCTTTAACAAACTTAAAATATTAAGAAGTAACCATCTCTACAACAAGTTCTTATCAATATTAGACTATATTGAACATTTTTTCACATCCATCCCAGATTTCATAATTACGTTGATTTTTTTTATTATTATTTTTAGTTGAGCTAATTTAGGAATATTTGAAAGAAATTTAGTAATTTTTGCACTTATGTCTGATATTAAATTTTACTTTTTGATGATAACTTAAAAAGTAAGAAATACTGCCACCTACAGGTGGGAGTCAGTATCACTCAGTCTAATGTTTTTCACATTTTCTGCTGAACATTTTTAACAAATCTGCAAATTTATTGATTTGCAAATTGATTATGTGTGATGTAATTTTTATCATCTGTATCCTAAAGCACCGTATAAAAAACTACAGTGGGCCACATTTGGCCCACATACCTCAAGTTTGACACATTTTAGAGGGATTTTTTTTATGACAGACCAAAACAAACCTAAAACAACTTAACTTATAAAAATAGTGTTTCAAAGAAAAACAGAAAAAAGTCAGACATTTCTCTTCTTTCTGCTATTCTTTATGTTGTCTGTCACCTAAAAAACTAAAAGTTTGTTGTAATTTAATAAAATATGAATTAAACTGAAGGTTTGTGAATACATTCGCCAGCTTTTGCACATCAAATCAAAGTTTTGTGACTGAATCCTTTCTGTGAATCTTTTCCATGGTCGCCACCTTTCCTCCCTCTGAAGCCGCCATAAAGCCTCGCGCCGCTTTCCCTGAATAATTCTCACAATGAACGCACCAATATGTACGCAGCTGAACCGTAAAAGAAACTGTTTGCAAATGAAAACACAAGAGTTCAGACGGGTCGTATTTCTGCAGGTGAAAAGAAATGGAATAATGCAAATTCATCAAAGGAGGAAATAATTCACCAACTGAAAGAGGAAAATAAAAAAAAATAAATAAGTGTTGGGTTTTGAGCTAATGGAGGGTAAGAGCCAGGAGGGGAAACCGGCAGGTCCGATTATTTCCACACAAAAACGGTTCTAAAGCAACAACTGAGTCCAAATCTGAAAGAAAAATGTGCAAATTAATGTAAACATAAAATAAAATGCTGAAATATAAAGGAAAAAAAACATTTAGGTGAAAGTTTATAAGCATAAAGCTTATAAAACTAAACGATTAAGAAAATAATGTAGTTTATTTTAACCATGTTAATAATTACAGAATGCCTCAGCTACAATAATACCGACCAAATGATTTATGTAGCAGGAATTCAAAATAAAAATCATCTTAAGCTGCTTCATAAAACAAATGCATCCAGTTTCTGCACAGAGATAGATCAACTAATGTCTGAAGATATTAATACTATAATTATTATCCAGATATTGGGAAAAATAGCATCAATTTCTATCAGGTAATCAGAAAGTAAAACTTAATTTCACCTAATAAATTAATAAATCTAAATCATTTTTGATACTTAGAAAATATTTATCAGTTTTGGCTATAAATTTATTTCAACCAATGATTTCACTAGTTTTTATTTAATATATTAATTTACATGCATGATATTATTATATTAATATATTATTTACTTACGGTTTAAAAATTTAATGTTCAAACTGAACCAAAAAGTGATTCAGAAACTTTTTATTCAAGGTTTTGAATTGAAAAAGTTTTACATTTGAATTTTATAGGAACCTTACATGAATTTAAGCAACTATAGGCAATAAAGAAATAATTTTAGTAAATCAGTTTATGTTTTATTATTCTTTCAATACTTGTGCTTTGAGTGAGTAAAGATTACAACCTGCTAAATGTCATCCAAACACGCATGTTTGTATTTAGAAAATAAACAAGTTCTTCCTGTCAAAACTAAATAAAAACATGAATGTTTAATAACTAAAAATTACTCCTAGTCTGTATTATAGGAATTTGATTTGTGTTTTGTTGCTTTCTAGCTGCTATGACGTCACCATTTACATCTTGCTTTTGCTCGCAGAAGCAACAAAGAACATTTTTAAAAGCTGCTCTTTGAATCCATCTGAAAATGAGACGAAAAATCCAAATAAAGCCCTTCTGTGGTATGCAGGTAATTCAATTACAGTGGTGATCAAAGGAAGGCCGTTTATTCTCGTTTTTATTCCTCCATATTTCCGTTTCTGTTTGCTTTGAAGAGCTGAAGTGACTCACCGGCTTTGTTCGGTGAAATACTGCTGATTTTTCTGCTTATGTAATAACTCAGCTCGCAGCAGCAGGCAGTAAAAACAGATAGAAGAAGAGTTCAGAGCATGTGGTGCAATGCTGCCATCTAGCGGCGGCGCTGTGGTACTGAAGGAGCATACAGATCAGCTTTGCTGACTTCCGGCTGCTCAGGACTTGCGGTCGGTGTTTAGGTTTAGGCGGAAGTGGGGGAAAGAAACGGGTTCATGCCCTGATGTGGAGAGAGACAGTAATTATGAGCAGATTAGATTATTAATCAGATTACTGATCAGATTGTTGTAATCCAGCAAATATTAAAGGTTCATGATTCACTGGAAGAACTGATCAATAGCAAACACAGAGAACATTCATCTTGTTATCCAACCATCCGCCCTGTTTTCCAGGCTCTGTATTTAAATCCTGGCCTCAGTAGAAATACCTGTCATTAAATAATGTTAAACTTTATTAACTATTTAAACTTTGACTAAAAACTGGGCTCAGAACTCTGAGAAAATCTCTGATCTGCTTGAAAACATGTTGGTCTATTCAGTTTATTGTTCTGCTTTCCCATATCAAACATTGACCTTGTTTAATATTAAACATCAACCTTTCAGCCATTAAAATATCCTCCCTGGATACAATAATCCATTATATTATAAATAATAGTTTATTCTCCTGAGATTCAGCTTCTGGCTCCCTGGCAGCTGATGGACGTGTTCAATAAGTGAGAACCTGTGAAGTGAACGAACGGATCCATTCAGAGTCAGATTAAATCAGACCGACGGTCTGCCTGAGAACAGACTGTTTATTCTGATAATCCCTTTAATTTAATTCAGTTTATTAAATTACAACAGAAGCCATGTTTACGCAGCTAAAAATACCCAGAATGCAGTTCAGTTTAATATGTCAGTATTTATGAATCATCTGAGCTGAGGTGACAAGACAAAAATCCAAGATTGCTGAGGATGTTGGAAATGCGGTTCCAGCTTTTAACCAGCAGATGGCGGTGCAACTCTGCCAACAGACGGAAGAAGAAGATGAACTGAAACCGTTAACAGGTGTTCTGAGTCCAACATGGTGAGTTTGACGGATTTTAACTCGTTAAAGCGGCTAATTGATTCTGTTTTATCACTTGGAAAGGTTGAAATAATTTGAGCTGAACTCCAGAATTTAAGAAACGTTATGAAAAATATAACTAATTCCAGTTTAAAGACTGATATTTCACCATTAATCTCACAAACTGGAACTCATAATTTAATTTATGTGTACTGTTTAAGTTTCTTAAACGTTAGTTTAAGTATAAAGTATTAACAAATATTTACATTTCAGTTTTTCCTAACACTTTTGAAGACCACAGTTTTTTAATTAATAACAAAAGAAAACACGCAATTATTTTCAATATTGTGTCGGATTGGAATGAAATGTAAGCGCTTTCAGCTTTCCAGGAATATGTTTTCCACTTTAGACCTGAACGAAGAAATAACACAAACATTTATTCGACACATTTAAAGTATAAAAAAGCTATTTTTCTCTAAACAAACCAGAGCTTGCAGGTGACACTGGAGATCAGATGTAGCAGATGTTGATATGTAAACAGCAACGCGGCGACCGGGACGGAGCGGTTCCTGAAACACAGAACCGACCCGGCTGCTCAGAGATGCAGAGATAAGAAAGTTTAATCCGCTGATGGGAAAAGTTCACCTGGAGGCTAAACTCACAGCTTCCCTTTAAAATCTCTGCAGCGTTTTGGTTCAGCTTGAGGAGTTTCTATCTGCATCCCTTCTGGACGGTTTATTTCTAAATAACTATAATTTACAGGGAGATAAAATTTAAGATTTAAAGTACAAGAAGATTCATCCAATCATTACTAGACACCAAATCAATGCAGAAGTTCCCTCTTAGCTCCAAACTTGTCTGAATTGACGCACAGATTTTTCTGATTCTGAATAATTTACAGGTTTTCTGTCTGTTATGTCCTTTAAGAAATGGTGGAAAAATCATCTACAATAAATGTTGAATTGATAGCAGTTACAACATTTAATTTTCCTTTGGGATTAATAAAGCATTTTTGAATTTAATTGTTTAATAGAAGATTAATTTACTAATAGTATTTAATTAAAATATAGTTATGTATTTATTTGTTAACAAAATACAAATTTTTGTTCATGTTTTATATGAGAAAAAAATATTTTAAAAATAAATGAATCCAAAAACCTGTGATGTAGAACCAAAAGGAACGCAAACTGAAGACTTTAGTGTTTTATTGGGAGGGTTGAGAATGTTTTCAGGCAGGTGACCAGGTGCTGGATGTGTTTCAGCCGCTGGGATCAGACCAGCCCGGCGGGCGGCGCTTTCTGCTACCTGGCTGGGATCCTGGATCCTTCCCCCCCCCCACACACACACACGCCGACTTTCAGAAGTGCTCCGGACTTCCTGGTTACGGGACCATGGATACTCACCGCTAACACTCCAGGAATGAGAAGGGATTTTACCCGCAGGCGATGTGAAGCAAGCGGAGCCTTCGTGTTGGAAGCAAGGTGAGCGGGTTCGGAGGTTGAGGCGGAGTCGGAGCGGAAACTTGTCCGGATCCCCGACACCAAACACGGCTGTCAGTCATCGGGGAGACGGTGGTGCTCCTGCAGGGCGGGATGAAGGCGGCGCCGGGGCTTTTCTGCTCTCCACCGGGGATCAGATTGGATTTATTCAGCTTGGTTGATTACAGTGCTGAAAATGTTATTCATGTTTTATTATTTTAACTTTGTACTTATTTGTATTCACCGAGGCCTACATAGCCAACCCCCCACTGCTACCGTGGAGCTAGCGGAGTTACGCTAACATACGTCCGGTTGCAACCTACAAAATAAAAGCACTCTCGACGTCTTATCAACTTGGTTATATTGATGCTAATTGGGTTTAAACGAAGAATACATTTTAACTAAATTATACAAGAAAAGCTTAAATTGATATCACACAAATTTTATCTGAAATCAGCACTACATCCTAATCAGTGACTAATTCAGCTTCAGTCTTAACCAGAACATAAATCTCTCTTCAAGAAACCTTTAATTATTAACTCCCGGAGTACTGATGGAGACATTTAGTTTCCTGTTAGATTTATGACAGATGTACAAAACCTGTCCAAAACATTTAGAGCAAAGTTCAAGAATATGAAAGAATTACAGGTCCTTAATTTTCCTGCAGATACAGTTATTATCTTATTTTAAAATTTAATGTTAAAGGAAAAGTAGCTATACCACAAATTTAGCCAGCAGCAATAGTTGCCAAGTAAAGTGGCGGCTGAAGCGCACAAATTCAGGAATCTGAATGAATTTGGTACCTTTGGGCAGAAAAACATGGTTTCAAAGTGATTTATTGAAATAAAAAGAGAAACATACATATAATGTTTAAATAACTACTATAACAGGCATATAACTAAATGTTCTACAAAAATGTAAAATTCTGCACTAAATAATGCATGTAAAATTATCTATGATACAATAGATATTACGGAAGTTGATTTTTTATTTATTTTTTTTTTAAGAATTTAGTGATTTATTCAAATTTAAAGACATAAAACAAACAAACCCAAATGTTACATTTGACAATTAATAATTAATAACAATTATTATTTTTCTCAAATTACAGTAGGGGCCAACAGCAGGCAGTTGTGACTTTGAATATCAAATATGAGTAATTGTACTTCCGGTCCTGACTGGGCTAATTGTTGTAATTTTATTCGCTCCCCTGCAGTGGACTCCATACAAAGTGCTCAACCAATCAGCGCCTCCACTCGGATCCCTTCTGGCTTCTGATTGGCTGCACTGGCCTGCCAGTCCTAGTGATGAGCTCCGAGCTGCTTCTGCTTTTCAGCGTTTTTTTTATGAAACAAGGACTGCAGTTGTTTTTGTTTTAAAGCCAGAATTCATGCGGATATCACCCGCGGTTATCGGATGCGGCTTTCAACGAGACTTGGTTGTATAAAGTTGGTCATTATGGGATATTTTTTGCTTCACGAAACGGGATAGTTACCTTTCGCAGTAAGGTATGTGAAGTTTACGGGAATGGTAGCCGGTAGCGATTGGAGTTCTTTCAAAATAAAACATAGATTGTGTGGGAAGTAGGGTTTAATTTGGACAAGCTATATTTTGTTTTGCTAGATATGCAAAGATAATACTTAATGCAATTAATGTGGCGATTTAAGATATAATTTACGGCGGTTTTTTGTTTTGTTTTGTGGATTAAATTTTTATTTTGAAAACTGCGGTAAGAAAAATAATCTAATTGCTGCTAGCTTGACTCTGTCCTATACTGCTTCAGGATAATGCGGCTTAAGGCAGATTTACAATTTGAAAACACAAGGTGTGTGTTGTAGGTTGGCTCAAACAGCTTTCAGTTTGCCGAGCAGTTAAAAGGTAAACAATCTCCCGGAAACACCTTGAAGAAGGTTTAATTGCCCTCTGTGATTGTTTTATTCTCCAGAATGTCAGAAATCAGCACACCACATGGATGTATGTGTCAGGGTCAGGCTTTCTACTTCATCAGCTTTCATTTTCTAGCTTTGAATCATCGCAGGGATCAACTTCTTCCATGTTCTGACTTAAAACTTTAATAAAATGCCAGAGAATCAAATCAACATTCCAGGGAAAATCAAGTCAGGCTGTGGAAAAACAGCAGGAGGAATAGATTTACCATTAAAGAGTTTGTAAAACATTCCTGCCTGAACGCTTCCTAAACTGCCTTCAGGGTTTATTTGAAACACTTTAAAATTGAGCTAAGTTATCATATTTTCCAATAATTGTCTCAGATTCTTAGAAAAAGCTGTTCTGAAGACAGTTTGATGGGGTCAAACATGTCAGGCTTCTGTTGTAAACAGACACCCATGAAGATAAGATGAACAGATAGACTCTTCATTCTGCGTTTTTTCAACAATCTGACCTTTCCAAGAAAGAAATCGTGCTGCTTTTGGTACGACGTGGCATTTTACAGTAGAGTCCCAAACACAGCGCCCTGCAAAAATACTCAACTCAACTTTTACACGTTTGTGTTCAGCTGCAGATAAATAACGCTTAGTCATTTCAAACGATCAGCGTCAAAGTCTAAGCGGTCATGCATAAAATGTTAGTGTAATGATAGAAATTATGATATATCTGCTGGCTGCAGATTGGATCTGAAATTGTTTTCACCAAAGAGAATCTGTTATCAATCTCTGCATTCCTGCTGCTTATCTCTGAAAACGCAACATACTCCTCTTAGCTCGGTAATGACCTCATTTTCTGGAGATAAGAATTAGTTTAAAGTGATTTTTTTAAATGCAAAACAGTCGACTTGTAACAACAGGAAGGAAAACAAAGAAATGTGGATGAATTATTGTTTTATTCAGTAAGAAAATGGCAAAAAAGGCTTTTTGAAACCAACCTAAACCTGTGTGAAACTTGTAAAATCATGAAATAACTTTGATTTACAACATAAGCCAAAGCCAGGGCAGATAACAGAGAAACCAGTCAAATCAGGAACTTGATTTAGTGGTACCAGTCTGACAACATGAAGTAGGCTAAAAGGTTTCAGAGAGAACAGCAGCAGTAAATCCACATCTGAATGTTCTGTAGTGAAATAGTCCTGTTGCAATAAGAAATAAATCAATTAATCCGTTAATCTTATGATAAATTAAAACAACACTTGCATTATTTATCATTTTTCTGTTTCTGTCAAAAACTGGCTGGTAAAAGTCTTCAGTCTGAAACTTTAGTCTCAACTAAACCTTTTTAAGGATTATTTTGTCTCCACAGACTTAATAATCCATTTAATTCATTGTTTCTGTTATCTTGTTTATTTATTTGTATATTTAAAATGTGAAAGTGTGAAGTGTTCATTAGAATTTAAAGTTTATCTTTGAGAATGTTTCCTTGTTTTATTATGTCATTACTGTTATATTACTTGAAAATGGTCTTTAAACAACAATATTATCGTTTATCACAATAAGCTCTGGGACAATTTATCATCCAGAAAATTTAGTTATTGTGGCAGGGCTAGGCCTAGTCAAAGTCTGGAGGCAAATACTGGACGAGACATGTTGGTTTGGATACGTTTTTGTCGTCATTCCAGTCAAACATCAGGTTTTAACGCAGCACTTTCACCTGAGCTCTTACTCTTGAATAAGTAATCAACCCCTGACGCCCCTCGTCCTCTGGGCGCCCTGTGGCCGGAGCCGATCTGAGGCTCTGTGACGGACAGGAAATGGAAAAAGCTGGCAGTTGTCGAGGTCAGCCGCCGCAGATTAGTTCATCTCCTCGAGTTGCTTTTCAATCTGTGCTGCAGACAATTGAATCTACCCGACCGTGTGTGTGTGTGTGTGTGTGTGTTTGTGTGTGTGCGTGTGTGTGTGTGTTTTCCTGTTGAAAGGGCAGCTGATTTGCCCGTTTGTCACATGGCTTCCCAGACTGTCAGGGTTCGTTTCGTAGCAACAGAACCTTCCATCCAGAACTTGTCAAAGTTCTCGTCTGAATTTTACTTTTAGTCTTCAAATTGTTTGTTTTTCTTGGTTTTGTATTTTGCAAACAGAAAATTCATCCATGATTTTTTGCTTTCCTTCCTGTTGTTACAGTCGACATATTACTACATTTAGTTTGAACCTAATTTTTCATAGTTAGTTCAGATCAGAGATGCTTTAAACGAGTTGCTGTTAGTCATTTGGAAAAAAGAAGTGAGATCTGACATTTGTAGAAAATGTCAAACTGGCAGGAAGTGTGGAAAGTAAAGTTAGTTATGGTGGCAGACCTCTGCGGTGCCAACACTCTGAGATGGGTTGAAATGGTCCAGCAGTGCAGCTCAAATTCTCCAAAAAAATCAGTTTAGCTTCACAATCCTCTGAACTTTTTCCTTCCACTTAACTTTCCATTATTATACATGAATTCCGCCTTCTTTTAGTCTTCCCCATTAAGGTTTAGGCCAAAAGAAACAAAATAAAACAACTTAACTAGAACTGTATATGTATTATGATTTATATCATGAATGAAATCATATTTTTTTAACCTAAATAGAGATTTATTTATAATTTCTTTCAGTCCTTCACATCTGCTTCGTTTGTCCATCACCTGCATCTTTTCCCTGCAGCGATCAAATTACCCCCATCACCACACGCCGTCATCAGATTACTGTAATCTGGTCCGGCTGTGTCGGCGCGCCGCTAACGGCTCAAACACGCAGCGGGTAATTTACCCGCCGACGTTTCTGTCCCCGACAAGACGGTCGTTACCAGAAACCCGTCTTCAGTCAGCCGAGGGAAGCCATGTTTGTTCTCATAACGCTGTCCAGACACAAAATCTGAATAAAAATTCAGATTGAATCTTGGCCTGTAGGAATCTCCTCTTCTCTCCCTCATGAAACAACAGACATCCTGTCATAAAAATCAAAGCTTTTGTATTTATTATTTTTTCTGTATGTATATAAACATCTTTAATACAGCAGATTAAAGATGTTTTATGTCTTTAGGAATCAAAGTTTTGGTGATTTTGCTGTCAGAATGATTCTGGTTCTGGTTCCTCTGCAGGTCATGAGTTCCCCTCAGAAGGACCCAGCGGAGATCAGCCTCACCTGCCCCACCCAGGCCTCGCCCTGCCCCCCACCCCCGCGCTCCCACCATGAGTAAGTGGGACCAGTTTGGTGCTCTGACTGGCGCTGGTCCAGTTCAGGTTTTATTCTGTTTTCAGCAGTGGAGTCTAACGCAGTGAAAGTTAAAAGGAGACGCCCAGAATATTTATAATATTTATCACAGTTTTGATGCTAAAAACCCCTCAGTTATTTATTCCCACAGAATATTCTAATTTCTGTGGAGAAATTAGAATATTCTGTTCTATTTTAATTCTATTTATTCTAAGAACTCACTTCGGTTGAGACTCACTTTGCAGTTTTTCTTGCTGATTATCTGAACAGTTTTCAGGTTCAAATCTGGCTCTGAAGCTGTTTCACTGATCCAGTTCTGGTTGGTTCTGGTTGGTTCTGGTTCTGGTAACGATCAGTTTTCTGAGTGAAAATGTTTTGGAAAACAAAACTCGATAATGAAAAAAGACTTGTTTGTGCCCTGGGAGAGAAATATCATTCATTCATTCATTCATTCATTCATTCATTCATTCATTCATTCATTCATTCATTCATTCTTTCCATAGAAATTTCTCTCATAGATTCATATTAAAACTCATTTCTGTTTTAATAGTTTCTCTAATAAGAACCATAAACTCTTGAAATCTGAGTTAAAATGTTAATGTCAGACCAGAACTCGGTCACATCCAGTTCTGATCCAGTTCTGATCCGGTTCTGATCCGGTTCTGATTTGGTTCTGATCCGGTTCTGATCAGGGTCATCATGTCTCCTCTCAGCGCTGCGTTGGAAACCCTTCTCATGTCGTTCCTCCTTTTGCTTTTCAGTGTCACATTTTTCTGTTTCTGGTTGGTTTTATGAGTTACGGTCCAGTTGTTCAACATTTCCCTCCAGTTCTGCAGCTCTGGGAGGTTCTGCTGCCTCTGACATCATCCTGCTGCAGCTGCTGCTGCTGCAGCATCTATTATCACTGTATCTATTACAGCAGAGTAGATTTCTATCACTGTATCTATTATCACTGCATGATTAAGATTATCAAATGTTTCCGATTAAAGAAGCTTCAGAGGCAAACTCTTAAATCATCTTTATTTCATAATCCATCTTTTGTCCTTCCACTTAACTTTTCATTACTATACATGGATTAATTCAGCCATCTTTGTCTTCCCACAGTATTGTGTGTTTTCCAGACACATGGCAGCCGTTTTATAGCAGGATCAAGTAATTATGTTACCTTCAGTTGTTATAGAAACGCTACATATTTATCGCCTGTCTCTTTAAAACTCCTGAAGCTCCGCCTTCAGGACGTCATCCCAACATGGCTCCTCTATTAACCCTTTAACATCCTCACCATGTGTTGCTAAGTCTCTTAAAGTCCACTGATATTTTTGGTCAGAATTTGACAAAACGTAAAATGTATCGGCGAGCGGCCATCTTGTTTTCTATAAACACGTCGACTGAAACTGGAAACCATGTTTTTGTTGCTTTAGTGTGAGCTGAATGAGCTCAGCAAGCAGCCGCAGATCTGAGGGAAGGTCTTTCATGTCCTCCATTATTCATCCCAACCTCTGATGGACTCGCCTGGAGACGGTTGACAATGTTGATACCCTGAGCTAATTACCTTAATTACCCCCCAGCAGCACAGAGAGGGGGGGGGACTGGCTCACTCTGCTGCTAATGAGACTCTTAACGAGGTCGGATCCGATTGGTCCGGGCTTCCACGTTTTTATGAGGTTCAACAGAAGATTAGAGGTTCATCTTGGAGCCGGTTCTGATTCTTCTGCACTGCAGGAATAGAACCAGCAGTTTCAATTCAGGATTTATGATCCTGTTTGGTTCTGGTTCTGGTTCTGGTTCTGGAAACGCCACTGAACCAACTGTCTGGTTCCTGAACAGGTCCAGTTGGTTCATATCTCACCCAACACCGTTCCTGAAGTTCCACAGCCTGTAGGAAGTATTCACTCCCACAGTCTGTAGGAAGTATTCACTCCCACATCCTGTAGGAAGTATTCACTCCCACTGATTTTTGACTCAATCATGAGCAAAAAAAAAGATTATTCTGTCAAAGAAAATCTGAAAACTGATTTCTGCAAAATAAAAACAATTAAATAAAAACATGAGATATAAAATAAGTCGTTGCATAAATAGTGTTTACACTTGGATTGGATTCAGTTTTCCTCCATTTTTCCTGCTAAACTGCTCAGCTGTGAACAGGTCTGGGCTTTGACTAGGCCACTGCAGAACCTCCACCTGGTTTTCGTCAAACCTTTTCTGCTCAGCTGTAGCTAAATGCTTTGGATCGTTGTCCTGATGGAAAATCAATGTTCTCTGTCTGACATGATGCTGCCACCACCGTGCTTTACGGTGGGGATGGAGTGTTTGTCTGATGGACATAAAGCTCCACTTTGGACCCATCAAACCAGAACTTTGTCATCTTTCTAAAGAACAGCCTGAGAAACGAGGAAGAGAGGCTTCGTATCGTTTTGTTGGTGTTTTGTAGAGTAAAGCCAGCTGATATCAGTTTTACTCTTTAAATGCTTTTAGAACACGTCAGACACAAGTTCTTTAAAGATGTGTGTTGAATCTGTTTGGGTTTTACTCAGTTAAAGTTAATGACAGCTCTGTTGGTTATTCTGTCCAGAAAACAACCAAACTAAACTCAGGACTTCTTTCTGTTGATAAAAAGTGTCAGAATGAAGCTAGAAGTTGATCTCCTGCATGTTGTAAATCATCTAATGTGACATTTTGAGGCGTTTCCTTCAGTAGGAGGACAGTTTGTAGGTCAGACCCACCGATCTGTCCTTCACCTAACTCACCTTCCTCCCTGCCTGTCGGAGGGAGACGGATGTCAGCCGGTGCGTCTGGCTGCAGAGGGCTGTAATTATCTGCCGCTCAGCCTCATCTGGTCTCCATCTGCTCGACTCGGCCGCGTTCGCTACGCTGCAGCGCCCCGACCTAACAGGTCGTTACGTCTTTCCACAAAAACCCGCAGCTCTGATTAAAAGCTAGAAAACACAGGAGTATCAGATACGGTCAAAGTCTCAAAAAATATCGCAAAACCACTAATCCCACCCGAAATCTGGGCAATAATTACAAAACTATAGTACAAGAGTTACAATATTAGGAAAAAAAAGCTCTAATAATAATCAATATTTAGAAAAAAACTATTTATAAAATCTAAATTATTAAATTCATTCAAATAGTGAAACGACAGACAGTTCTAGTTCCTTATGCAGCCAAAAACAAACAATTAGCAGAAAACATTCAAAATTGTTTAAACCTAATTGACAATTTATAAGTTAATAAGTGAATTAGAGTTTTAAAATATGAAACTATTAGAATAAAATTTGAGTCAAACTGAAAGAATTTGAATATTGAACAAAATCCAAACATGAACCTGTTCATAGAAACATATTATTATTATTATTAATAATATAATTACTATTTATTGTTATTAGTGTTTTTGGTAGTGATGCTAGTTTTGCTTGTTGTTGAAATTTAAAGAAATAATCACTGTTAATAAAATTAAAAAATAAATAAATAGATACTATGGTGACAGGTAAGTTTAGTTGGGTGGCTAAGGAGTAGAAAAATTAAGCAAAACAAAAGTTTTGACATGATTTCATGCTGGAAATATTAACAAACAAAACATCTGTAGTCACGTAGAGACTCCAGATGTTTTTTTTAAAATGACCTGTTTAAAAAAAGGTCATTTAAAGGTCATCTGTTGGGCCTGGATTGATCTATGGACTGTTCAAAACACGGCCATTTTGTTTAAAATCATTCTTAGATCAGCTGTTTTAGAGCCGCTGTCCCTTTAAATGCAAATGAGCAGCTGCTGGCCACGCCCCCAGCTCAATGTTTACACTCACATGTGAAAATGTCTGCAAACAGATGCACAATTATACAACTGTACATCTTTGACAAGCAAAAGGGGAGCCTTCTGCACAACCAAACAGGATGATGCAGCAAGTAGTTTTCTGGAGGGCAAGTCGACAACAAAACGGTTTTCTTTTCCAGCAGCCATTGTACCAGCTGACCAAACTCTGGTTGCTAGGTAACAGCTCATTTTCCAGACACCAGAAATTCTGAACTTATTGACCAAAAACAGCTTCTTTTTTTTTTAGTTTGTGTTGTTTTTAGAAGCAGTGGGGACCCGACTGGCAGAATAAAAACGTTCAAAAAGTGAATTTAGTGTAATGGGTCCCTTTCAGGGCCCAGATGGTTGGTTTTGGTTGTTTAGTGGGGGTGTGCTGCTCTCAGCTGAGCCTTTTGTGTTCGTTGGGTAGAAGGGCCCAACATGTCCCTGCAGCTCCTGTCATTCAGCATCCTACTCACTGCAGCTCCAAATAACTCCTCCACAGTTCCTCTCTAATAGCGCCGCTGCTAATGCGTTTATGCAGCAGTGGTTGTTATGGCTGCCTCTTCATTTCCAAATTGCTCCCTGGTGTTTCCAGTTATTTTTGCTTTGTTTTTGTTTGCACGGCTGCACTCGGAGGCCTCCTCTGACACGTCTCGGTCCAGAGTGACTCAAGTCTGCTTGCTAGGAAGGTTGGTAACTGTTGGGAAACGTCTGAGGAAAGACATGGCTGCACCGGTCGGGCGGGTTCCTCCTGGCCTCCACCAGGATTTATCCCCTCCAGCATTCCCTGCTGCCAATTTGAACTTGAATGAGGATTAGGGGGTTAAAGGTCAGAGTAGATTTCCAACCAGATGACACATTGAAGCGCACAGTAGCAGCATTAAAGGGTTTTCTAACCGTTTCCCAGCAGCAGCAGTAAACCTGTGTTTTTGTGGTCGGTCTTTCCAGAACCCGCCTTGTTTTGCCAGCTGTTTTATCAGCGTGGCACAGATTCCTCTAAAGCAGAAGCTGTGGAGATGTAATTCACTTACCGCAGAGTATAAACCTTCAGATTGATTATCTCTCCTCGGAGAGTTTCCTCCCATTCTTCTTTAAAGCCACACGACTCGGCAGCAATCTGAGAGGAATCTGTCCTCTGAAGCCTGAGCTTCTGCACAGCGGAAACCGCTAGCTGGTGATAGCAGAGCGGAACGAAGGTTAGGGGGTAAATATGTTTCCACAAAGTGCCAGTTTGATGTGGATAGATTATTTTCCTCTTAATAAATGAAATCAAATTTTGAAAAACATCTTATTTCCTCAGGTTATCTTTGTTCAATATTAAAATGTGTTTAATCTGAAACATTGAAGTGAAAAATGGAAAAATGTGTATTATAATTACTCAAATGTGGCGCCGTTAACTAAAAAGCTAGTTTTGTTAATGAGCTACAATGACATAGTATTTAGCAGAAACTAATGCTAGCGCGCTAATTTAAATCATGTTGATCCCATTTTGTCTCAGGAACAAATGCTACAATGTAGTACATCGTTATACAACAGCTAATTGAATTAGTGCTTTAGAATTTACCCCGAAAATATAATTTAGGGGAAGCTAAGAGTGCTAAACATTTCCAAAACTAGCTTAGCTATTAGCGGATTAGCGGCTTAGCAGAAGTGTACCCACTATTGTAATTTCAGAGAATTTCTTCTTTTCTTGCCAATGTTTTATGTGACGTTTGAAGACTGGAAGCTGCAGGCTCTGAGTCAGTGTCTGAAATGATGCCAGCTGAGTGGAAAAATGCCGTTTTTCCAGCTTCTCTCTTTGCGTTGGATGTCATATGATGGGCTAAAGGTGTGACTGGTCGGTCTTACAGGAAGGAAGCTCTGCTGGAGTTATCAGGGCAGCAGAAGGAAGCTGGTCCAGTGACCCCCAAACCTGTTCCACCATGAGCAAACCGAGGCTCCAAACTCTGGGATCCATGACTAAAATCAGATAAAGTCAGAAATGTTCCAGAGTTCAATGGAAGGGAATTAAAAACCAGAAGAGTTGGATCTCTGGAGGGATTTTGGCCAAATCCTCAGTACAGAAACTCCCTGAAACATTTAGTTTTCTTCGGTTCTGGCATGCAGCTCAGAGTTTAGTTTCTTTACAGAAGCAGGTTTTGCAGCGGGTGTGACTCTACTTTATGTTTCACTTTGTTTCCATTTGGCGTTCTGGCTGTGGTCCGTTTACCTCCATCTCCACTCTGGGTTGTAACAGAAATGAGTTCAATTTAGAGCCACAGCTAATGATTATTGTAATAATCAATTATTATCACGATTAATCAAGTTATCACATAAAAAAGCCATATTCTGCTAATTTTTTTATTTAACTACCTCAGCTTATTTTATATATTAGAAAAAGAAGAAGCAAATAAACAATTTAATTCTTATTTTCCAATAAGAAAAGAAACATTTGATATATTGATTACTTCTTAATTTAATAAATGGATGCAAAAGTTCATTAATAGGGATTTTATTTTGTTTGTTTACAGAATTTAAACCAGGTGAAGCTAAAACTGCTGCTGTAGTTCAGTGTAGAATTGATTTAAAGAACCTTTTTCTGAGTCTGTATCTTACAGTTAATCCTAAATCAGTTGATGATTATTTCAATAATCAATTAATCGTGACTAATCGATTGAGCCCTGGTTCAATTTCTCCCTGTGACAACTTGAAAAGATGCAGTAGAAAATGAACTATTACATTTTCTACTGCATATTTACAAACATTTATTGTTTTTATTGCTTATTTTAATTTCTGTACTCCACTTCTTATCCATCATCCCAACTTTGGGAATTTAGATGCTTTTTAACTGGAAAACGTTTCGAGTCAGGATCATTTTTGTCAGAATCTGTTTACATTTTCTCTACATCTGATGCAGTTTTCCTGTAACGCTGAATGTTTGGATGCTTCCTGTGGCCTGAATTTGCTCTTTAATCTCAGTCTTTGCTACGTTTCCAGCAGACCTTGGGTGTTAGTCTCGGTTTCTGTGGACTGATAGGAACAAACGTGTCATCAGGCCATAAAAGGATAAACTTGAGCTTTTATTACAGCTGAAACTCCCTGCAGATTCAGTGAAACTAAACTGAAGGTAATTCAGCTGCAGATGTTTGAGGAAGAAGCTGAAACTTTGCTACAGATAATAAAAAACACCTCAGATTGGAGCTGCAGCTTGTTTCCTCCTCCCTTCACACAAACAGAGACGTGTTTCCTCTCCGCCAGCCGTTCATGGTCGCTCTGTATTTGGTTGCCATGGTGAGCCGAGCGGCTCTGCCGTGTTTTTATCTGCTGTCCTCAGAAAGATGGATCCATCCGTCCTCGGTGTGGAGACGTTGGACAAGCTGCGTCTTGTAGACCTGAAGCTGGTGGTGTAATTATTACAGCGTCAGAGCGAGTTGGTCCTGAAAAACACCCAGGAAACACGGCAGAGCAGGAGGAACTCAGTCTGATGTCCCGGCAGAGATACGAGCACGATAATTATAAACTACTGACAGGACCGAGCGCACGGCCCTGAGGAACTCCACAGCACCCATACATATATTACATAAAAAAAGATTTGAATTCAGAAATGATTCATGATAAAATGAAATTGGTTTGAAATTTATTTAACTCAATGAAGTGAATTGTTATAATTCTCTGAAACTAATTTTTCCTCTTGTATGTTCATTAAGACAATATTTTAGTTTCTTTTAAAACTTCTACATTTATATACAATCTGCTTTGTTTTTGTTTTCACAGTTCTAGATTTATTATTCATATATTGAATGAATGTGGCGACTTTTCAATGCTCAGTTATAGAAAAACGTGAAATAAAAAAGCTGCTTGCTTTGAGCAGGAAGTGACACGAGGGCAGGCAAACAGGAAGTGTACCAGGCAGAACGGCGCAGCGGGACAGGAAGCGGGAAAGTTGGAGTGAGGAGGGAAACGTCGAGTCAGCGCTTCGGATAGCATTTAGCTTCCCTTCAACATTTAATGGCCGTTATGAATGATGGCTGCCGAGCTGATTGGTTCGTTTTTCACCTCAGATGTGACAGAAAATAAAGGTGAAGGAAGTGAAACGTGGTTGTTATTGTTAAAGCTTCCATTTTTCCTTCTGAGGCTTTTATTTTGAAATCTTCAGCAGATTCTGTGGAAATGCAGGTTGTTGAATATCGATTCTGTCTGGTTGATATTTGCAATATTTTTTCCCCATTAAATCCAAAAATCTACATTTTGAAGAACAACAGGAGCAGACACATTAAATCTTTAGAGAACATAGATAAATCGATTTTGGTAATCACCATATTGATAACAGACAAAAACTTGACAGGATGGCTGAGGCAGCAGCGTGGTAGAAGTAAGAAACACTGCCACCTGCAGGTGGGAGTCAGCATCACTCAAACTAAATGGGTTTTTTTGTTTTTGCAAAATATTTGCAAGGAGAGGAAACTGTTAAAATCCAGAGAGCAGGAAGAAACAATCCTGACATTTAAACATCCATCCATCCATCCATCCATCATCCATCCATCATCCATCCATACATCCATCCATCCATCCATCCCTCCATACTTGTTCAGATAAAAATAAATGACTTGCTGACAGATAAATTATGAGATCAAATAAATGGAATATTTTATGTTTTTAACAAAGTAAAAAATCCAGACGTTGAATCTCAACCCAATAAAACCAGTAAACTAGTTTAGATCTGAAGAGTCCTGGATGGTTTTTAGAAATGTAATTAATTACGTCTGTGTTTATAACGTCGCTCCGGCTCTAATTTGATCTGTTTTCACTCTCCTCCGTCATCCTGACCTCCAGCTGCAGATCAAAACACACCGACTGATTCTCTCCTCTTCCAATCTGATGAGGATTTATTGATCCGCTGATTGTTGGTCGGCTCCTTCGGCTCCGTCCTGCTTCCTCTCCCGGTCGAAACTCGATCCATTTCGCCTCAGGAGGCCCGCTGCTCGCTCCGCTCTCATCCAGACCTTCATCTGATCCTCTGGAGATGCAGATCGATTGATTATGTCTTGTTGAGGCTTGAAAGAGGCGGATAAAAATAGGTGTAGCTCACATCCATCCTTTTGCCTACTTCGTGTTGACAGAAGGGTTCTGTTTAATTTTGTTGAGACAATTTGCACAAAAAAATCAGTTTAATCAGTAAATCCTGATTTATGATGACCTTTTCATGGTTGGTTGAAAACGTCCAGATATTCACGTTGAATTGGGAGAGATTTTTTTTAGTAACCGTGGGAATATTTTACTGTCTCACAATTTGATCCAAGATCCATTTTTAATCCAAATGAGTAAATCTCTTTCTTTTTGTAGTTTTTGCTTTCTGTAGCGTCTCCATGACGACTACACGATGTGCCCTGTAGCTACAAAATGACCAATTTAAATGAATTTAACACTACATTATTAAAACTTTAATTTCTACAGGACATTTCACACCAGAAAACAATTTACAAAATAAACAAACCTGAATTCTAAAGTTGATTTAAAGAATAATAATCATTGAACTTAGACAGGAAAAGTGGCAGGAAGTGAAAAGTAGCTGCTTCCTGCTGGTTGTTAGATGTTTGCATCCATATTAAAGTGGAGAATAACATTATTAAACTTTTATTATTTGAATTTATCGTGTGTGATTAATTGATTTATTGCTTAGTCCTGTTAACATCTTCGTTCCTATTGGACCGCCCACAGAAAAATAGATTTATACCAGAAGATTGTTGATAACTTCATAAAGAGTTTGCTCAGATGTTTGGGGAATTTATTGTGAATGTTTCTGGAAAGATGCGATAAATTCTGAAAAGATGCGATAAATTCTGAAAAGATGCGATAAATTCAAACTTTTGCTCCAGATTCCTGTTCTTTCTTTTGGAAGTAAAATGAAACAGTTTCTGGTCAGTTATGTGATGCTTTCATAAATGACACTAGAAGCTTCTCGCTTTCATGTTTGTAAAAATCTTCACCTCGCTGAGTGGGGTCACAGCCTAGCAACGCCAGGCCGTAACCATAGCAACAGCATCTGCAGAGAGTCCAGCCAGGCAGTAATTGGGGTTTCTGTTGTACAGCCGGAGGAGACAAATATACTGACACTTTATCACAGAGCTTCATGCAGTGTGTGGGTGTGTGTGTGTGTGTGTGTGTGTGTGTGTGTGTGTGTGTGTGTGTGTGTGTGTGAGCCTGGTTTTTATGTTTGGATCATTTGAACGTTGTTTTATGGTGGCTGTTGGAACCAGAAACGCTGCTGCTGCTTTCTGCAGGATCTTCATCCAACACATGAAGCTTTAAATTCTTCTTTTTTAAAAATAGAAATTAATTTTAGTGCAGTTTGCACATCAATAAAATAAGAGACATTTTCAATTTAAAAAACATTTTTGCTGTGAAAATTATTGAATTAATTAGACATATGAAGTTAACACCAAATACATTTATAGTTTTTAATCTGTTCTTTCACCACATTACAAAAACGTTCTTATTTCTAACGTGCTTCTTTGTGTGATTTGAACCATGAATCACTCAGCGTAGTTCCCATTAATCATGATTAGCTATTTTTTGGTATTTATTGATAATTTTCATTGAAACAGTAAAGAAAATAGTAAAACTAACATTCCAGACAGTTTTGGGGGATTTTAACCTAAATTAATGGGAATTTATCATGAAAACAAGAAATCCAAATCTTATCACAATAAATGATACGAAAAAAATCTTATTCAAATACGATCTTCTAATTCACCTGCAGCAAGACTCAGTTCTGCAAGAATAATGAGATTTATTTACAATTGTTGGTATTTATTGAAACTTTTCATCAAACAAACAAGAGAATTGTAATATCATTCTGATCTCAATAAATAATAAACTTTATGAGAAAAACATTTCATGTTAAATATGATTTCATCTGAATTCAAATCAAATATGATCCTTTAATTCATCTGTATTGACTCATTTCTGCAATAATGATGAAATAAAAGCTCTGATTTCTGATGATCAGATGAAAACTGGCAGCTTTTTCTGAGGCTCATTCCAGCAAAAACAGCAAATTTAAGGGCTTTAATTTCATGGCTGTTGGATGAAAATGATCAGAGCAGCAGCAGCAGCAGAAGGAGGCAGGATGGAGCGAGAAGGCGTTACCTGGGTGGTACAAATCATCTGTGCTCCTTCAGCCGTCTGCATTCTGCTCATGTTTCCGCTCCACAGCAGAAACACGATGAGAGGAGAGGAGGGAAGAGCTGCAGGCTCGTTAATTAGGATCTGCAGGATGTGAAGAGCAGATCGAGGAGCCAGCTGCAGCGGGAAGTTCCACCGCTCAGGACCTTTTGATCTGCAGCATCCAGCCGGGGACGGAAACAAGCCGGCGGAGGACGGCTCCGCTCCGGATCGCACGCAGCATGACGAGGGCGCTGCGCCGCGGCGGCCGGCAGCGGAGAGGTCATCGCCACGCTGCTGCTTCACTCAACGCAGGTGAAACAGCATGACGGACGGTTAGTGGAGGAAATACTGAAGACGCCCGACACACAGGAAGCAGGAAGCAGAGCCTTGATTTCACTGGAAACCAGCGTCCTGGAGGAGTCATGCTGCGGGCCAGCTGATGAGCGATGAGGCTGAGGGGCGCAAGAGCCGCCGCCGCCTCATGGCTCCTCCCACTGGATAAGCATGCAGGTCCTTCAGATCGTCAAAGAGCTGGTGTCTCCATCCAGGCACCGGGCAGCCGCGCGATTCGGAGGTGTGTGTGCTGGTTTTTAAATCACCAAACGGCTACAGTTTCCATTTGAGGAGCACAAATGAAAAGCTTTGTGAATCGATTCAACAGATTTAAATGCAGTGAAGTTGTACGGCTATTTGCAGTTGTCCTTCTTTTTTGTAACTTTCTTTTTTATATTTAAGCATTTAATTTGTGGTCGATTAAAACGGCAATATTCTAAATTATTAACATAATTTTGTAAAAAAGTTTAATGCTCTCTTGAGTTTTTGGATTTACTGAAAACAAATTAATGCTCTAAAAGGAAATGGAAACGCGTCGTGCCTTACCAGAGGCACCAAATTCCAGGTTTTTAACCAGGTTTGTGCTTGTTTGCATTTTCTGCTTCCTGTTTATTAACATCTGATATTGATGAAATTTCACTCTGTTGATTCGTTCAAACCAGCAGATGAAAATGCGACTAATTCTCGTTTCTCTCTGCGACATTTTAAAAGTGATGATTGGATGGAAACATGGCGGCTGTTTGTTTCTGAGCCACTTTAAGGTGAACTTGCTGGTTATTGAGTTTCCTCATCATTTCTAAATGCCGTTTTGTTTTTCTCTGAAGGACTATCTAAATTAAAGTTTGTTTTTTGAAAACAAAAGGTTGTTGCTAAAATTGTCCATGTCTTCTCTGGTCCGTCTGCTGCTTCACCCAGGGACTCTTCAGCTTTAATGGAGCTGGACAGAAATCTGTCCGTCTTGTTTTGTGTCTGTGGGTCAGACAGCTGCTAGCTGCTGTTAGTGAAGAGAAAAACTAGTTTCTTCTTTCCATCTCTGTGAAATCTCACCATCAGTGTTTTATTTAAATTCAGAGCGCGGTGAGTGAAACGCGGTCAGATTTAACGGTGAAGTTAATCGTTTTGTATCTCTGTCGTTTGTCTGAATGAAGTGGACGTGTCCCCCGGAGACGGCCGTGTTGCTGCTGGACGCGTCTCCGTCTGGGCTGAAGAGGGCTTTTTGTCGCGTTGCTCTGGTGTTCGATAAATAACGGAGCTGCTGACCTCGACTCAACCAAACCGGATGATCCCAATACGACTTTTACAGCTTATTATTTATCCTAAATGTCATTTATTAAGTTTGATTGTTGAAAAATACAAATTATGAGGATTAATTTCACACAGAGGGATGTTTTTAAAGCTCTTCTGCTAAAAACTCAAATCAAATTCTCCAGTAATTTAAATAAATGTTTTTCTCTTTGTTTTTACAAATAAAAATGTTAAAATGTGAGGCATAAATTTATCAATACTTGGCAGACATTTATCTTCGTGTCACTTATAAGCCTGTTGCAAAAAAACAAAAAATACAGAATAGATAGATTAAAAACGGCTGAATAATTTCCATTAGTGTAATCGTTTTCTTTTTACTCACATTTATCAAAGACTAAATGAACAATTTTGTTTAGAGACTTCATTTCATGTTTTTTTTTTGTTTGTTTATTTATTTTTGATATTTAAATGTCTTCCAACTCTAGTTTATTTTTCTTAATTATTATCACTTAAAAATGGTCTCAAAACGATATTGTTTTTCACAAGATATTTTGGCACAGTTTATCATCCTCCATCATTTTTTATCATGACAGGATATAAAGTTTGGATAGCTGGAGTTGTGACCTCTGCAGCTCCTCCAGAGTCACTGTGATCGGACTGGTCAGTGTTTTGTATAAAGGCTGCTGGGAGCACGCCTGGTTTCTAAACAATCCCTGTCGGAGGTTTACTGCTGCTCAGTGGAGCTCAGCCCTCATTAACTCCACCTGGACTTAGGATCAGGAGATCCAGCAGAGGATCAAGCTGCAGCACAAGCTCAGCTGTTTGTTAGAAAGCAGGTGGATTTTAAACGTCATTTCAGGACATTTAACGGCCTCACAGCTAGAGAAGGAATCAGAGTTGTTTTCTTCACAAGCAACACCTGATAGGCTGGTAGATTTGGTTTGATTTTGGACCAAAGTTTCAACATTTGCTCCATTTCCAGCTGCTGTGGTTCTCTTTCTCTCTGCTCTGAGTCAAACCTGTTCCCCTCCTGGCCTGTGGGGGCGCTGCACCAAGAACCACTGAAGGAAACAACACAAAAACCTCCAAAACTTCCTTCTTCTCCAAATGGAGGCGTCAGATTTTAGTGGTTGGAGAATTTCGATAGATTGTGAACAATTCCTCCCGCTAATGAAAGACCGTTTGGTTTGGTTGTATTTACCCAGAATGCCCTGCGCTGTAGTCCACTTCCTGTTTTTGAAGCGGCCATGTTCTTCAACTTATTTCACCTTGTTGTGTCCTCTGTTTACCCAATAAGAGCAAAAATATTTAACATTCAGCACAAAAAGCATTTTTTATTTGTTTTATTTTTTACAGAAGTCTCTAGTTTAAAATAAAAATAATAATTATGGATACAACCTACTGTTCACGTATCTGCACTTAATTTGATAAATTATGTCTAAAATGTGGTGGTAAATAATTAATTGCTTTGAACGTCGTGTAGTTTAATTAGAAGTGTTTCAGCTGCTTTTTCTAAGCCCCGCCTTCTCTGTTACATCATCTTCCATCTGAACATGATGCAACAGCAGAACAGACGGCATGATGCAAATAAACAGGAAGATCCAGCAGCCATTGCAGTCTCGCCTTTACTGTGAAAATCATAGTAATGAATGGAAAACCTTAATTGATTAGATTAATAATATTGCCTGATATTTTACGTTTTCCATCAAAAACAGAAAGTTCTGTTTTAATTTGGGACAGAAATGTTCTGATCTGCATTTCAGACTGAAATATTAAGATATGAATATCTTATAAAAATAAACAGTTTAAGAAACAGGAGGTTTGATTTTTACTTCAATAAAGTGTTGAACAAACAGCTGGCAGCTGAAAGCATGTCGTAGATCTCTGATAAATAACCTTACTGCAGCACTTTTTGGGTTTTGATCCCAAATAAACAGGAAATGACTTTAAATGACCCAAAACTCCCAAACTGCTGAGATGTTGACTCGAGATAAACCCATCGCTTTGTTTCCGGGGGTCTGAACTCCTCGTCATTGAACATTTTGATAGTTTTTGGATGTTTCATCATTGTTTTATGTGTGAAATTTGTTTATTCTGGCCTCTGCAGATCATCTTGTTTCTGCAATTTTCCACAGCAGTCGGCAGAACCGAGCTTGGAGTATTTATTGACTGCAGCGGCGTTTTTCATGGTGCGTTGTGCTCCATCTCTGGGCGCTAAGCGAGTTAGCAGGCATGTGTGAATGAAATATGGATGCTGGTCAGGAACAGTGGAAACCCTGCAGGTTTTGTGGTGAAGCTGCCTGCTGTTTATTCTCCAAGGACTGCTTTTATGTTTATATTGATCCCTGTTTACTCCTGACTTATTAAATTATGCATCAGATGCCTGCAGATCATGAAACATCACACAAAGCCTCCGTCAATATTTTGCTTCTCAGCTTAATGCGAACGCAGCAGCTCATGGGGGGCCGTTTGCAAAGTTGCAGTTGAAAATAAACAGCAATAATTTGGATTATTTAGCCTGTCATGAGATAAAATGGGGGTTATTTTTTTTCAATGTTCTTATTTCATCATGTTATTTATTAATTTATAAACAAACCAAAGTTAGCAACCTAACTATTTAGCAGCAAACTCCATATTTAGCTTTGAGCTACATAAGTACTTAATCATTTAGCTAGCTTAGAGCTAATTGTTCAATTTTAGCGCCAAATATTTAGCTAGCTCACTAAATATTTACAAAGCTACATATTTAGCTTGCTAACTAAATATATTACTCTGAGCTAGGTAAATCTTTAGCTTAGGAACTAAATATTTTTTTTATTTGAGCTAGTTAAATATTTGGCTTATAAATTTAGATGGCTCACTATTTATGGAGCTAAATATTTAGCTCAAGCTGAATATCCAGCTCTGATTGTGTTAGACATTTAGATAGCTCTGAGCTGGCTAAATATTTAGCTCAGAAGCTAAATATTTATAAACTCCCTAGATATTTGTGGAGCTGAATATTTAGCTCTGAGCTAGTTAGATGTGCAGTTAGCTAAAAGTTAGCTTAATATTTAGCTAATGAACTAATATTTCACTCTAAGCTCATTAAAGCTTATTTAACTCTGAGCTAACTAAATCTTTAGCTTGCTAAATATATTCTTACCTTCCAACTTACTATTTACCGTGCTAACTAAATATTTGGTTTGGTGCTCAACACTTAGCTAGAGCGATATATTTCAAATATATAACATGGTGAAAATATGACTTTGAAAGTTAAAAGTTAAACCCAAATTATTGCTGTTAAATTTTGAGTGTGTAACTTTCCAAACTGCACCACATAGCAACCAATCTGAGAAACCTGACCTTGTTTAAGTGACCTTTGTGCAACAACAGATTGTGACCTTGTTGCAGCAGAACAAGCTTTCAGCTCAAACTGCTGCCTCTCCCACTGAGCCCAGGGTGTGGAGCTTAAATGAAACATATTTAGATCAGATTTAGTTTCTGTTGCAGAGAATCTCTGGTCTGCTTCAACTTCCTGTTTACTTTAATTATAACATTAAAGCTCAAATGACACCAACATTAGCTGTGCTGCTTCTGACAAAAAGAAGAAATAATTGAAAGTTGAGAGGAAGTTGATCTGTTTGCTGCAGAGGAACAGTGAAAGTTTTTATTTCTGTCCTACAATAAATGGAGATTAAAGTTGTTTTTACTGAACATAAACAGTAAATGGGGAAACAGATAATGATTATTTTTCTCCTAAAATCAGAACACAGCACCCAATTCCTCTGCATTTAGCTTCTTTAATAATAAATAACCGTGTAAATCTCTTTTAATACGTTTTCCACAGTCGTTTTAAAATATTTATATGGACCATCGCTTTAGTTTCCACTTTCTGAATATTTTAAAAAGTAAATTCAGAAAAGACAATTTGTTTTAAAACAATTAAGTACAGGTCATTTAAAAATAAATATTAAATAGAAAAAAATAATGAAGATAGAAATTAATTTAAATAAATATGTTTGTAAGATGTATTAAAACATAAAAAATAGTACTGGGGAAAAAATAGTTACAAAAAAATAGTGAAATGAAAAATCTGCAGAATGTGCCAATGTTTTCATCTGATTAATTATAAGAATAATCTGTTACTAACATGATTATTAGCTGCAGCCCAAACTGGTAAATTTCTTTGTAAATAATTTTGCGCTTTGACTGTAATCTTTATTTTTGATTTTGAATCTAACTGTACTTTCTTAATCATTTGAGAAAAGTTTTGTTGCAGTTTATTTTAATTATTATTTCACTGATAAAACATTTTCCCTTATCAGTTAATTTATCTGCCAATGGGCCGAGGAACTTTCAATATTAAGGAATTATTTACTTAAAACCAGCCTCTATATCTTGTTACCTTTAAGTTGGTCTTATTTCAAGTTTACCAAGATATTCGCACTAGAAACTAGTTTAGTAAGATTTTGTGTTTTTACAGTGTGTTTGTGTTAAAAAACAACATTTCTAATCAATTCAGTACTTCTTTTCTGTATCGGATTGGTATCAGCCAATTCTAAACAGATATCGGTATCAGATGTGTAAAAATGCAATCTGTGCATTTTCTGCAGTAAAATGTAAGTTTTTAACCTTTTTTTCCTCTTTAGGGATAAAATAAGTAATTTTTAGCAGCAGGATCAGGGATCTTTGCGCCGGCCGGCCTTTGACTGATCCGGCTGCGGTCCTGGATCAGTTCAGAGGAATCCGCTGCTCTGATGCAGCAGATGAAGTTCAGATTAGAGCAGAACTCCTTCCTTCTCTCAGATCTGTGAAACGCCTCATCACGCCAGTATCTTAACGAGCTTTTAACGGCAGCTCTTCATCATGCAGCTGTCATCATTAGAAAAAAAAAGAAAGAAGCAAAACAGAAAAGTTTCTGGGTGTTTTTATCCTGCTGGGAGCTGATAAATCTCCAGTCTGGTTCTGCTCGGTTCTGAAAGCGGCTCGTTGTGGCGTGGAGTGGGAGTGGGGGGGAATGCAGCGAGTGGGAGCGACTCTGAAACGCCAGCATTGTGACAGCAGCGGCTGTGATCTCACTTCTCTCTGCCCCGCGCTGCTGCTTCCTCCCTCTGTGTCAGAGCGCCGTTCAGCACCGATGGCGTGAAGCGGTTCATGTTTCTGACGCTGCGGATCGGCCGGAACCGGGATCGATGCGGGCCAAGGCTCGTCTGGACGACCCGCTGGATAACTTTAAAAGAGGTAATGCCTGAGGAGCTCCAGGGCATTCCTGCAGGGTCAAAGTTCATCTGCCTGATGGGATGTTTTGATGTTCTGCTTTTAAATGAGGCTCATTGTGCAGATTTTATCTCAGCTGACCTCAACTCACAGATTTAGAAACTTTTGCATGCGGGAATGAGACATTCAAATGTTATGTTGTGCTGCAGTGGTGTGATGTGTTCACACTTCACCTTCACATGAAAAACTCTGGCGACAGAATGCAGATAATGAGGAAGCGTAAAAGCTGACAGTTTCTGGATCAGATTTAGTCCTGCTCAACGCTAAATTCTAGTTTTAATCCCAATAAAAGAGTCCAGATCTCCTCTCGTGGTTGCTGGAAAGATTTGGAAAAGTTCCTCAGGAAATCAGGCAGATTGTTATTTTAAATCCTTGTTGTTTGAGATGATGGTAGAAACTAGAGGTGGGAATTATTTACTGTATCACGATTCAATTCAAAACGATTATTCACAATTATTTCTCCTTTAATGGTGTGCAAAGGAGCGAAATTATTTACTCCAGTCTGCTTTGCAAGTCAAAATGATAAATGAAGACGTTGAAAAGTATTTTTCGCATGTAGATGGAATTACTCCCATTCTCCATTTTGTTATGAAGCTGTCACAGAGAGATCGCCATATTTCTGTAAACGGCCTCCTCCGTGGACGAGGACGTTGAATTTCCTTACAGGAGTTTTAAGCCATTTTACAGGCTTTGTTAGTTATTGTTGAAGAATCCAAATGTGCCGTATTCATGCAAAACCGATGGTGGACTGTCCGAGCGGATTTCTGCATAAACATGGCAACAAACTTCTGACCAATCACAGTGGAATGACGTACCTTAGCTCCGCTGTAGCTTAGCGCCGTTCATTTTTGATGTTTACGAAGTAATCTTCGTTTTCACCGATATGAGCTCGGCTAACCTCGTCAACATCAGTCTTCTTGGACTTACTTAAAAACTAAATTAAGTCCAAATGTTTGATGGAGTCGTTTGAGTCTCCCTCTTTCATCTCTGTAGCTGTCGCTCTATTGTGGTGTTTTATGCGCATGCGTACGTTCCGCTGTGTGGTGACGCTCGCGTAGACACAAAATGGAGGCCGACAGACAGGGGATTTGCTTTTTATTTTTATGTTTTAAAATCGATTTTGGTACATTTTAAATAGATCCTGAGTCGTGTTAAATGAGAACATTATGTTTTTATGTGAATTTATTATTATTTTTTTTTTGGCTCTATCCCATTTATGGATGGATAGGGTTAGGGTTAGGGTTACCCTAACCCTACGTTCCCACCGTCAAATCACCTCAACTCTTTCACCAAAACTAGCTCAGTACTCCCATTACTGCATAGGACGCATCTATAAACCTCCAGCTACATTTCCCCCTAATTTTTGGACAAAACACAAAAAATATGTTTGTTTTTTACAAATATTTTAGTCTTAAAATATTTTGGTTTTTCTAAAATTTCAGAAAAACAGTGACTAAAGCATAATCATTGCAAATCTGATTGGTTTTCCTCTGAAAGCATCAATCGTGTTTTATTTCCTGCTGTTATTCTGCTGTACATTTGTCTTATTTTATTGCCAGTTTGGAATATATTCCCTGTAGAAATGCACCAAATCATACCAGATAGTGCAAAATGACAAAAACAAAGTTCTGCTCGGCTGCTGCGTCCGGTGGCATATTATATTTCATTCATATTCGGCATAGCACCAATATATCTGACCTGTTGGAGGAATTTCCCATCGCTAACGTTTACTTTTAGTCACTGAGCATCTCAGAGGTTATGATGAAAGAAGCTAAAGCAGGAAAGGTCTGGTTAATTATGACCAATAATTACCCCTGATATCCTGTTGTCTGGTTTCTCTGTCTGGAGTTTGAAAGGTTGAAGTTTTAAAAGTCAAATAAGCTTAACACCGTTTTATTTTATGTTTCTGATTACATTAAAATAACTAAAGATTAGCATTTGCAGATTTTAGATTAACAGAAAACTAATTAATATGTTTTCTTCAGTTTGAATCATCCAGTCAAATTCTGTAAATGGCTTTAAAACTTAAGCCTCCAAGGAACAGATTTCTGTTAAATACATTAAAGTTTAGATATAAATTAAAGAAATAATTTTAGTAAATACCTTGGAAACTAAATGTTTATTTCTGACAGGGTGTTCTTAAAAATGCAGGTTAGCCTTAAATACCTTAATTAGTCATGACAGAACTATTTCATCAAGCGTTATACCTATTTTTGACTTTATTGCAGGAATTTTTCTGTCATTCAAAAGTTTTTGCGCTCAAACATCATCATTGTGTTCTGTGACTCAAGACAGTTAAAGCTAATGCTAACTAGCTGCTAATATACCTACTAGCCGTTTAGCTAGCTAAGTTTTTTGCGAGTGCAAAGTTATTGCCAGTTATCTGGACGACATTGACTTTCGCCAGATGTTAACTTTTGAAAACTCGTTTTATGTGATTTCTATCTCTTTAAAAACATAATAAGATATTTTTCTATCTTACTATGTTAGAGAAGAGACGTTGTTTCTGAACTGATTTCGTAGCTCTGGCAGTTAAAGGCTTTCGTAACGGTAGGTCTGTTTAGTCTTTTGGTCTTAAATTGAATTCAAGGGGCCATAAAACCTGCAGATATTCTGCATGAGTAAGTCGTTCCATGAAACAGCTGAAGCTTTGTTGGGTGGATTCATCTGACCTGTTTTCCTGTTTTGGTTCTGCAGAAAACGGGTCATGTTCTGAAAGTTCTGAATGTTCTGTGTGGAGGTTTGAGGTCCAAACCAGGCGCCATTCTTACCACTTTATTTAAAATGCAGAAGCAGAACCGAAACGCTTCAGCTTCCAGGTTAAACTCATCCGGATCTGGTTCTAGTTTAAACAACTAAAGGTTCTGACTGGACCGGCCGTTCGGTTCTGGTCATCTGGATGGGTCGCTGCTACAGCAGCTGACAGTGGAGGTTCTGAAGAACCGAGCCGCTGCTTCAGGTGACGTTTACCTGCTGATGGTTGAGAGGAAGCGTGAGAACTTCCTCTGTGGACGGTTTCAGTTCTGCTTCAGGAGGAACCAGAACCCGACTCACGTGTTGAAGCTGCAGAACTTTTGGATCGATACGTCAGATGGAGCTCGATCCTGATCACTTACAGCGGTGACCTCTGACCTCTGCAGATAAGCCGGTTGCATCAGTGTGAGTCGTTAGATTCAGATTCACTTTATTTTGGTAAATTAGCAACATTACAAAAATCAAAACCAGACAAAACAAAATTCTACGTTATGAACCAATAATTTATTAACAGAGGCTGATACATACAATTCTATAACTTTACATTTTAAAGCTCCGAAAAGCAAATCGTTTGACGATGACGATGACGATGACGAATACTTTATTGATCCCAACAGGGGAAATTCAAAGTCCCAGCAGCTCAAGACATTACACACAACATACACTACAATTCACACAATATACCACAAAAACACTAAATCACCAAATTAACACAATTACCAGACCAACATTACTAAGAGCTAAAAATACTCACAAACACTAAAAATCCTAAGTGCTAAACAGAATTTTGAGATCATCATTCAATTGGTTCCACATTTTCATGCCGATAACTGAAACATATCTCGATTTAATTTACTTTTCTGTTTAGCATGTTCAAATTTTAACGAACCTCAAGTTATATTTACTCTCTCTTAACTTTCTAAGTTTCAGAAGGAAGACTTTTGTACATTATTTCTTTACATGTTGGAATAAAAAGTTTTCTAGTTGGTTCACAATATCCCATTTTATTAATGTTAAAGATTTTTTGTAACTTAGCTAATACGTCAGTGGTTGTTATGTTTCTGAGCAATGTCGTGCTTCACTGTAGGTCACATCTTTTGTTTCTGTGGAACATTTTGCTAATTTTTCAGAATGAATAAAAAAAAAATCTGTGAAATTATTGAGCATGTTTTTGTTTTTTTATGCTGGAGCGATTTGGTTCCGGTTTCAGTTTAGTGGCTGAACCTCAGAGTATCGGTCTCTGTGGGAAACATTTCATTATTATTCATCAGATGAAACATCCTGAAAACTTATTTAAACATGGCTGTTAAAACAATAAATAAAAGAAATCCAGTCTGGTCGCCATGGGAACCACCAGGCCTCCAGGGCTGGGAATCCCAGAAGAAGAAAACACTTCACTGTATTTGTTTGTTTGCCCCTGACCGTTTCTCTCTCGCTCACACACACACACGCACGCACACACACACACACACACACACACACACACACACACACACACACACCATCCTGTCATAAAAATGCCAGCCGGCTCAGTGAGAAGCGTGTTTGTTTCCTCCCCTTGGGCCCTGGAGACCCGGACAGGAAATCAGAGAGCGACTTGAATAAAAGTCCAAAACGGGTCGGAGGAGCAGAACCGGAGCCAGTTTGTCCGAGTCAGTCCAGTAAAGGGACCAGTGGTCCAGTGACATCAGAACCGGGCTCAGAGAAATGTTCTGGAGAGCAAAATAAGCCTCTCGCAATCAGCAATTAAAGGCATCATAAATTAAAATGAGCGTGAAAGTTTTCATTCTGATGATTAATATTGTTTTGACGGGAAATTTTAATTACAGAGATTCGTAATCCATTTTATTTATGGTTCTGGTTGTGTTTGGTTTTTATTTATTGTTTATGGTTGTTGTGTTTTATATTGGATGTTTAAAATGTCTCCCAGTTCCAGAAGGTTCTTTATTAAAGTTTATTGATCTGTGAGAGAACAAACTTCCTTTATTACATCACAAAACGACAATATTATCGTTTATCGCAATAATCACTGGAGCAATTTATCGTGATAAGTTGAGATGAAACAAAAGATCCTTCCATCCATCCATCCATCCATCCTTCCATCCATCCATCCATCCATCCATCCATCCATCCATCCATCCATTCATCTATCCTTCCATCCATTCATCTATCCTTCCATCCATCCATCCATCCATCCATCCTTCCATCCTTCCATCCTTCCATCTGATCAGGATCTTCTTAATGTTTCTCTGGTTTCTAAATAACTAAATTAATTAAATTAATCAATGCATTCCTATTTTTAAAAATTAATTGCAAATGACAGAAAGCACTTTAAAATTTTGTCTTTTATTCCAGTCATCCTTTCTGTCAGTTGTATGAGAAGTTTTGCTTAATTACAGGAACATTTTGTTATTTTTGTGTTGGCGTACTTCTTTCTCATTTTATTACTACTTTATTCTTGCAATGAAAAAATAATAAAAATATCTTAATCTGACCGGTGTATTTTGTTTTAGATCTTGATCTGAATTTTTGACCAAACGGTTGCAGACCTCTATGGTGAATAAGCTGTTTTTCTGGACTGTAATTTATCTTTATTTTCTCTTTGTCTGCAGCTTCTGATAGCAATCAGGATGCGGCATTGAAACTGGATCAGGAAAGGGCAGAAATCGTCTCCAAATATGACAAGGTAACGGCTGAACTCCCTCTGCAGCTTCAGCTGCTGCATTTCTTTCTCTGGCTTCATAAAAACCCTGCGGTCGGCGCTGCCGTAAATCTGGGCCTTATTGCCTATAAAACACAATAATAACAGCAGGCGCTTCACAGGAAGCGCCGCCGCTCACACGGCTGTAAAATCAACGTTTCAGAGGCGGCGGCCCCAGATGAGGCTTGGCTGCTGGAAACCGAGCGCGGAAAACACTCAGAGTGAGACCTCCCGGCTGGAGCAGAGAGCTGACCAATCACAGAGCTGAACTGAACTTTTAAAGAGAAATTGGTGTTTTAGTTTAAGAAAATAATGAACTGGAATAAAATAAAACGTGATTAGAAGCTTTCTTCTGCAGAATTCACAATAAAACCAGGATAAAATTTTATTATTTATAAAAACATTAAGATATCAAAACATTCATTCATTAGTTTTTTCTGCCCATCCATCCATCCATCCTTCCTTTCTGCCCAGTGAAGAGTCCATGATGGAGATCAGAGTTAAAGTTTTTGATCCACATCAGATCGGATCAGTTCGTCTTCAGTGATCTTTGTTGTGTTTCTCCAGCTGAGATCCATCCGAGTTAAAACTCGATTCACTCGGAACCCGGTCAACCCCGAGCTCACCAAGAACCAGACTGTAACAGAAATAATTCCTGTCAGGTTTTCTCCTGTTGCGAGGCACATGTGGCGGCCTGTGGTGGAAGGAAGGCTTCATGAATTTTGTTATTTATTTAAAATCGTGACTTTCTGCTGAGCCAGCCCTGAAAATGCTGGCTGGGCAAACAGAGATGAATTTTTAGATAGTTCACCTCAACATCTGGCCGTCAGACTGAGCTGTGGAGCCTCAACCTGATGCTTTAAGCCCTGCAGAAAGTCAGATACACCGATGTTCCTGAGTATCTGCAGTAACAATACATACAGAAAGTATCGACACCCGCTTCAACAAAGTACTAACTCAAATGAAAGATAGATTTAATTTGTGTTTCCATCAATGTTTTTATACCCATTTTGAAGTATTGCATTAGAAAAGGTTAATAAAACAGCTAAATTTGAAATAATTTCTCATTTTTGCAAAAACATTTCACACTCGCTTGAGTGGTTTATCCGATAAAGTTAATGCACTAAAGGGGAAACAGAAACACGTTTGCAGAATAAACTGATGTAGTGAATGTAGTCGTGCCTTACCAGAGGCACAAAACTCTTGAAATCTTTAAGTCTGGAGTTCTCAGTTTTTCTCTATGCTAGCTAGCAGCCTCTACTTCCTGTCTGTTACAGCCATGCGTAGCGTCAACATCTGAAGAAATCTCGCTTTGCGTAGCCTGGTTGATTCACTTCAAACTAGTAAATGGAGATACAACTGATAAAAAATGATTTTCATGTGAATTTGAAATATGGCAAAAAAGAGAAAACAAAATAAAATGTGAAGTAGGAGTTCTTCCTCCTGCTGATTTGAAGTGAATAAATCAGGCTATGAAAAGTGCGATTTCAACAGATGATGACGTTACAAACAAGATGTAGAGATGTTGCTGCATTTCGTGTCTCTGGTAAGGCACTAGTAGATGGGAAAGTTCTCTGCATTAGACTGTGTCTCCAGTTTTAAAGTTTTAAAAAATGTCAAGTGATGGTAAAAACCTTTTAGCAAAATTGAGAAAGTTATTCCAAATTTTGCTGTTTCTACCAACCTTTTAAAAATTAGCATAAAAATGTTGATGGAAATACAGTTCATATGACCTGGAAGTGCTTAGATGTTATTTTCACTGATCTAAAAGATACAATATTTAAAGTTCAGGTTCATCAGTAGGTGGGTTTTCAGTTTCCTGCTCTAAGGCGGTAAATGAACCTCGTTTTATAGGAAATGAGGTTCAGATAGTGACGCAGTTGATTGCCAGCTGCTTCATTTCATACCAGTTAACCTTCACCCTAACTCTACTCCTCTCCACCTCTACGCATATTAACGCCGACATGTTTTCTCCAAGGGCTTTAAGGCCTGGACTTCCCTCAACCAATCAGAGCAGGACTCTCCACTCCAGAGGAACGTGGGATGCATTTGATTAAGACCCGGTCAATTTTTATCAGGCCTAAACCTGCAGCAGAGGATAATCTATGAGCCTCCTGATGGTCTGAAATGGGATTTGAGTTGGAGAATCAAACCAGACTTTTTTAAGTCAATAAAATTAATAACATGAATTTAGATTTTGTTTAATTTCCATAATGTGATCAAGTGTAAAATGTGGCTACACTGTAAATTGCTTTAAATGGTCAATATGTCTAGAAATGCTCTAAATAAGTACAGACCATTTAATATACTAACATTTTCATATTTTCAAGTTAATGCTACACTATGACTAATTTTTTTATATTGTCAACATCACACTAAACTATCACAAATTTTTAAATTATAGGCATCATTTGAAAATATGAATATTTTTCATGTTTTCGACGTAGTACTGAGGTATGATGACCAAAGCATGAAACATTTACTCTTAGTTTTTCATGAAAAATACAAAAATTAAATTTTAGTACGACGTCCAAACTTGAAAAAGTTAGTCATAGTTTAGTATGACGTCCGAAACGTGAAAAATTTAGTCATAGTATAGTATGACGTCCGAAATGTGAAAAATTTAGTCATAGTATAGTATGACGTCCGAAAAGTGAAAATTTTAGTCATAGTATAGTATGACGTCCGAATCGTGAAAAATTTAGTCATAGTATAGTATGACGTCCGAAAAGTGAAAAATTTAGTCATAGTATAGTATGACGTCCGAAAAGTGAAAATTTTAGTCATAGTATAGTATGACGTCCGAATCGTGAAAAATTTAGTCATAGTATAGTATGACGTCCGAAATGTGAAAAATTTAGTCATAGTATAGTATGACGTCCGAAAAGTGAAAATTTTAGTCATAGTATAGTATGACGTCCGAAACGTAAAAAATTTAGTCATAGTATAGTATGACGTCCGAAAAGTGAAAAATTTAGTCATAGTATAGTATGACCTCCGAAACGTGAAAAATTTAGTCATAGTATTGTATGACGTCCGAAACGTGAAAAATTTAGTCATAGTATTGTATGACGTCCGAAACGTGAAAAATTTAGTCATAGTATAGTATGACGTCCGAAACGTGAAAAATTTAGTCATAGTATAGTATGACGTCCGAAACGTGAAAAATTTAGTCATAGTATAGTATGACGTCAGAAACGTGAAAAATTTAGTCATAGTATAGTATGACGTCCGAAACGTAAAAAATTTAGTCATAGTATAGTATGACGTCCGAAACGTGAAAAATTTAGTCGTAGTATAGTATGACGTCTGAAAAGTGAAAAATTTAGTCATAGTATAGTATGACGTCAGAAACGTGAAAAATTTAGTCATAGTATAGTATGACGTCCGAAACGTAAAAAATTTAGTCATAGTATAGTATGACGTCCGAAACGTAAAAAATTTAGTCATAGTATAGTATGACGTCCGAAAAGTGAAAAATTTAGTCATAGTATAGTATGACGTCCGAATCGTGAAAAATTTAGTCATAGTATAGTATGACGTCAGAAAAGTGAAAAATTTAGTCATAGTATAGTATGACGTCCGAAAAGTGAAAAATTTTGTCATAGTATAGTATGACGTCCGAAAACTGAAAAATTAAGTCATAGTATAGTATGACGTCCGAAAAGTGAAAAATGTAGTCATAGTATAGTATGACGTCAGAAACGTGAAAAATTTAGTCATAGTATAGTATGACGTCCGAAACGTGAAAAATTTAGTCATAGTATAGTATGACTTCAGAAACGTGAAAAATTTAGTCATAGTATTGTATGACGTCCGAAAAGTGAAAAATTTAGTCATAGTATAGTATGACGTCCGAAAAGTGAAAAATTTAGTCATAGTATAGTATGACGTCCGAAAAGTGAAAATTTTAGTCATAGTATAGTATGACCTCCGAAACGTGAAAAATTTAGTCATAGTATAGTATGACGTCCGAAATGTGAAAAATTTAGTCATAGTATAGTATGACGTCCGAAAAGTGAAAATTTTAGTCATAGTATAGTATGACCTCCGAAACGTGAAAAATTTAGTCATAGTATAGTATGACGTCCGAAAAGTGAAAAATTTAGTCATAGTATAGTATGACGTCCGAAAAGTGAAAAATTTAGTCATAGTATAGTATGACTTCAGAAACGTGAAAAATTTAGTCATAATATAGTATGACGTCCGAAACGTGAAAATTTTAGTCATAGTATAGTATGACGTCCGAAACGTGAAAAATTTAGTCATAGGATAGTATGACGTCCGAAACGTAAAAAATTTAGTCATAGTATAGTATGACGTCCGAAAAGTGAAAAATTTAGTCATAGTATAGTATGACGTCCGAAACGTGAAAAATTTAGTCATAGTATAGTATGACTCGAAGCGATGGAAAAATTTAGTCATAGGTATAGTAAGGACGTCCGAAGCTGATAAAGAAAATTTAGTCATCGCCGGGTATAGTATGGCGTCTGAAAGTGAAAAATTTTAGTCATAGTATGAGTATGACGTCCGAAGCGTGAAAATTTGGTCATGAGTACTAGTATGGCGTCCGAACGTGAAAAATTTAGTCACAGGTATAGTATGGCGTCCGATAGAAGTGAAAATTTAGTCATATAGTATGGCGACTTCAAGCGATGAAAAAATTTAGTCATAGTTTTAGTCATAGTATAGTATGGCGTTGCGTGAAAATTTAGTCATAGTATAGTATGACGTCAGAAGCGTGAAAAATTTAGTCATAGTATAGTATGCGTCCGAAAAGTGAAAAATTTAGTCATAGTATGGTATGACGTCCGAAAATGAAAAATTTAGTCATAGTATAGTATGGCGTCCGAAAGTGAAAAATTTAGTCATAGTATAGTATGGCGTCGAAAAGCGTCGAAAATTTAGTCCATAGTATAGTATGACGTCGAAACGTGAAAAATTTGGTCATAGTATAGTATGGCGTCGAAGCGTGAAAAATTTAGTCATAGTATGGTATGGCGTCGAAGCGTGAAAATTTAGTCATAGTATAGTATGACGTCGAAGCGTGAAAAATTTAGTCATAGTATAGTATGGCGTCCGAAAAGTGAAAATTTAGTCATAGTATAGTATGGCGTCGAACGAAAATTTAGTCATAGTATAGTATGACGTCCGAAAAGTGAAAAATTTAGTCATAGTATAGTATGGTCTCGAAACGTGAAAAAATTTAGTCATAGTATAGTATGACGTCCGAAAGCGTGAAAAATTTAGTCATAGTATAGTATGGCGTCCGAAGTGAAAAAATTTAGTCATAGTATAGTATGGCGTCCGAAAAGTGAAAAATTTAGTCATAGTATAGTATGACGTCCGAAAAGTGAAAATTTAGTCATAGTATAGTATGACGTCCGAAAAGCGTGAAAAATTTAGTCATAGTATAGTATGTATGGCGTCCGAAGTGAAAAATTTAGTCATAGTCGTGAAAAATTTAGTCATAGTATAGTAGCGTCCAAAAAGTGAAAAATTTAGTCATAGTATAGTATGACGTCCGAAGCGTGAAAATTTAGTCATAGTATAGTATGGCGTCGAAGCGTGAAAAATTTAGTCATAGTATAGTATGACGTCCGAAACGTGAAAAATTTAGTCATAGTATAGTATGACGTCCGAAAGTGAAAAATTTAGTCATAGTATAGTATGACGTCCGAAACGTGAAAAATTTAGTCATAGTATAGTATGACGTCCGAAAAGTGAAAAATTTAGTCATAGTATAGTATGGCGTCGAAGCGTGAAAAATTTAGTCATAGTATAGTATGGCGTCCGAAAAGTGAAAAATTTAGTCATAGTATAGTATGGCGTCGAAGTGAAAATTTAGTCATAGTATAGTATGACGTCCGAAAAGTGAAAAATTTAGTCATAGTATAGTATGACGTCCGAAAAGTGAAAAATTTAGTCATAGTATAGTATGACGTCCGAAACGTGAAAAATTTAGTCATAGTATAGTATGACGTCCGAAAAGTGAAAAATTTAGTCATAGTATAGTATGACGTCCGAAACGTGAAAAATTTAGTCATAGTATAGTATGACGTCAGAAACGTGAAAAATTTAGTCATAGTATAGTATGGCGTCCGAAGCGTGAAAATTTAGTCATAGTATAGTATGGCGTCCGAACGTGAAAAATTTAGTCATAGTATAGTATGGCGTCCGAAGCGTGAAAAATTTAGTCATAGTATAGTAGCGTCCGAAAATTTAGTCATAGTATAGTATGGCGTCCGAAGCGTGAAAATTTGGTCATAGTATAGTATGGCGTCCGAAGCGTGAAAAATTTAGTCATAGTATAGTATGGCGTCGAAGAAGTGAAAAATTTAGTCATAGTATAGTATGGCGTCCGAAGCGTGAAAATTTAGGTCATAGTATAGTATGGCGTCCGAAGCGTGAAAAATTTAGCGTCAGAAGCGTGAAAAATTTAGTCATAGTATAGTATGCGCGAAAAGTGAAAATTTAGTCATAGTATAGTATGACGTCCGAAAAGCGTGAAAAATTTAGTCATAGTATAGTATGGCGTCCGAAGCGTGAAAATTTAGTCATAGTATAGTATGGCGTCCGAAAAGTGAAAAATTTAGTTGAAAATTTAGTCATAGTATAGTATGGCGTCGAAGCGAAAATTTAGTCATAGTATAGTATGACGTCCGAAGCGTGAAAATTTAGTCATAGTATAGTATGACGTCCGAAGCGTGAAAAATTTAGTCATAGTATAGTATGACGTCCGAAGCGTGAAAATTTAGTCATAGTATAGTGTATGGCGTCCGAAGCGTGAAAAATTTAGTCATAGTATAGTATGACGTCCGAAGTGAAAAATTTAGTCATAGTATAGTATGACGTCCGAAAACGTGAAAATTTAGTCATAGTATAGTATGGCGTCCGAAAGCGTGAAAAATTTAGTCATAGTATAGTATGACGTCCGAAGCGTGAAAAATTTAGTCATAGTATAGTATGGCGTCCGAAACGTGAAAAATTTAGTCATAGTATAGTATGGCGTCCGAAGCGTGAAAAATTTAGTCATAGTATAGTATGGCGTCCGAAGCGTGAAAAATTTGGTCATAGTATAGTATGACGTCCGAAGCGTGAAAAATTTAGTCATAGTATAGTATGGCGTGCGAAAAATTTAGTCATAGTATAGTATGGCGTCCGAATGAAAATTTAGTCATAGTATAGTATGACGTCCGAAAAGTGGAAAAATTTAGTCATAGTATAGTATGGCGTCCGAAGCGTGAAAAATTTAGTCATAGTATAGTATGGCGTCCGAAAAGTGAAAAATTTAGTCATAGTATGGTATGGCGTCCGAAGCGTGAAAAATTTAGTCATAGTATAGTATGACGTCCGAAGCGTGAAAATTTAGTCATAGTATAGTATGACGTCCGAAGCGTGAAAAATTTAGTCATAGTATAGTATGACGTCGAAGCGTGAAAATTTAGTCATAGTATAGTATGGCGTCCGAAGTGAAAATTTAGTCATAGTATAGTATGGCGTCCGAACGTGAAAATTTAGTCATAGTATAGTATGACGTCCGAAGCGTGAAAATTTAGTCATAGTATAGTATGACGTCCGAAGCGTGAAAAATTTAGTCATAGTATAGTATGGCGTCGAAGCGTGAAAATTTAGTCATAGTATAGTATGGCGTCCGAAGCGTGAAAAATTTAGTCATAGTATAGTATGGCGTCCGAAGCGTGAAAAATTTAGTCATAGTATAGTATGGCGTCCGAAAAGTGAAAATTTAGTCATAGTATAGTATGGCGTCCGAAAGCGTGAAAAATTTAGTCATAGTATAGTATGACGTCCGAAGCGTGAAAAATTTAGTCATAGTATAGTATGGCGTCCGAAGCGTGAAAAATTTAGTCATAGTATAGGTATGGCGTCCGAAGCGTGAAAATTTAGTCATAGTATAGTATGGCGTCCGAAGCGTGAAAAATTTAGTCATAGTATAGTATGACGTCCGAAGCGTGAAAATTTAGTCATAGTATAGTATGGCGTCAAAGTGAAAAATTTAGTCATAGTATAGTATGACGTCCGAAGCGTGAAAATTTAGTCATAGTATAGTATGACTTCGAAGCGTGAAAAATTTAGTCATAGTATAGTATGGCGTCCGAAAAGTGAAAAATTTAGTCATAGTATAGTATGGCGTCCGAAGCATGAAAATTTAGTCATAGTATAGTATGACGTCCGAACGTGAAAAATTTAGTCATAGTATAGTATGACGTCCGAAGCGTGAAAATTTAGTCATAGTATAGTATGGCGTCGAAGCGTGAAAATTTAGTCATAGTATAGTATGACGTCCGAAACGTGAAAAATTTAGTCATAGTATAGTATGGCGTCCGAAGCGTGAAAATTTAGTCATAGTATAGTATGGCGTCCGAAAGCGTGAAAAAATTTAGTCATAGTATAGTATGGCGTCCGAAGAGTGAAAAATTTGGTCATAGTATAGTATGGCGTCCGAAGTGAAAAATTTAGTCATAGTATAGTATGTTGGCGTCCGAAGCGTGAAAAATTTAGTCATAGTATAGTATGGCGTCCGAAGCGTGAAAAATTTAGTCATAGTATAGTATGGCGTCCGAAAGTGAAAAATTTAGTCATAGTATAGTATGACGTCCGAAACGTGAAAAATTTAGTCATAGTATAGTATGACGTCCGAAGCGTGAAAAATTTAGTCATAGTATAGTATGACGTCGAAAAGCGTGAAAAATTTAGTCATAGTATAGTATGGCGTCCGAAAAGTGAAAAATTTGAAAAATTTAGTCATGGTATGTATGGCGTCCGAAAAGCGTGAAAAATTTAGTCATAGTATAGTATGGCGTCAAGCGTGAAAATTTAGTCATAGTATAGTATGGCGTCCGAAAAGTGAAAAATTTAGTCATAGTATAGTATGGCGTCCGAAGCGTGAAAATTTAGTCATAGTATAGTATGGCGTCCGAAGCGTGAAAAATTTAGTCATAGTATAGTATGGCGTCAGAAGCGTGAAAAATTTAGTCATAGTATAGTATGGCGTCGAAGCGTGAAAAATTTAGTCATAGTATAGTATGGCGTCCGACGTGAAAATTTAGTCATAGTATATATGGCGTCCGAAAGCGTGAAAAATTTAGTCATAGTATAGTATGGCGTCCGAAAGTGAAAATTTAGTCATAGTATAGTATGGCGTCCGAAGAACGTGAAAAATTTAGTCATAGTATAGTATGGCGTCCGAAGCGTGAAAAAATTTAGTCATAGTATAGTATGGCGTCCGAAAAGTGAAAATTTAGTCATAGTATAGTATGGCGTCAGAAGCGTGAAAAATTTAGTCATAGTATAGTATGGCGTCCGAAGCGTGAAAAAATTTAGTCATAGTATAGTATGGCGTCCGAAGATGAAAAATTTAGTCATAGTATGGTATGGCGTCCGAAAAGTGAAAAATTTAGTCATAGTATGGTATATGGCGTCCGAAGCGTGAAAATTTAGTCATAGTATAGTATGGCGTCCGAAAGTGAAAAATTTAGTCATAGTATAGTATGCGCGTCGAAGCGTGAAAATTTAGTCATAGTATAGTATGGCGTCGAAGCGTGAAAAATTTAGTCATAGTATAGTATGGCGTCGAAGCGTGAAAAATTTAGTCATAGTATGGTATGGCGTCGAAGCGTGAAAAATTTAGTCATAGTATAGTATGGCGTCCGAAAAGTGAAAAATTTAGTCATGGTAGTATAGTATGGCGTCCGAAAGTGAAAAATTTAGTCATAGTATAGTATGGCGTCCGAAAAGTGAAAAATTTAGTCATAGTATAGTATGGCGTCCGAAAAGTGAAAAATTTAGTCATAGTATGGTATGGCGTCGAAGCGTGAAAATTTAGTCATAGTATGGTATGACGTCCGAAGCGTGAAAAATTTAGTCATAGTATATAGCGTCCGAAAAGTGAAAAATTTAGTCATAGTATAGTATGGCGTCCGAAAGTGAAAAATTTAGTCATAGTATAGTATGGCGTCCGAAAGCGTGAAAAATTTAGTCATAGTATAGTATGGCGTCCGAAAAGTGAAAAATTTAGTCATAGTATAGTATGGCGTCCGAAGCGATGAAAAATTTAGTCATAGTATAGTATGGCGTCCGAAGCGTGAAAAATTTAGTCATAGTATAGTATGGCGTCCGAACGTCGAAAAATTTAGTCATAGTATAGTATGACGTTCGAAGCGTGAAAAATTTGGTCATAGGTTAGTATGTCGTCCGAAAAATGAAAAATTTGGTCATAGTATAGTATGGCGTCGAAGCGTGAAAAATTTAGTCATAGTATAGTATGGCGTCCGAAAAGTGAAAAATTTAGTCATAGTATGGTATGACGTCCGAAGCGTGAAAAATTTAGTCATAGTATAGTATGGCGTCGAAGCGTGAAAATTTAGTCATAGTATGGTATGGCGTCCGAAAAGTGAAAAATTTAGTCATAGTATAGTATGGCGTCCGAAGCGTGAAAATTTAGTCATAGTATAGTATGGCGTCCGAAGTGAAAAATTTAGTCATAGTATAGTATGGCGTCCGAAAAGTGAAAAATTTAGTCATAGTATGGTATGGCGTCCGAAAAGTGAAAAATTTAGTCATAGTATAGTATGGCGTCCGAAAATGAAAAAATTTAGTCATAGTATTATGACGTCCGAAGCGTGAAAAATTTAGTCATAGTATAGTATGGCGTCCGAAAAGTGAAAAATTTAGTCATAGTATAGTATGGCGTCGAAGCGTGAAAAATTTAGTCATAGTATGGTATGGCGTCCGAAGCGTGAAAATTTAGTCATAGTATAGTATGGCGTCCGAAGCGTGAAAAATTTAGTCATAGTATAGTATGGCGTCCGAAAAGCGTGAAAAATTTAGTCATAGTATAGTATGACTCCGAAGCGTGAATGAAAAATTTAGTCATAGTATAGTATGGCGGCGTCCGAAAAGTGAAAAATTTAGTCATAGTATGGTATGACGTCGAAGCGTGAAAAATTTGGTCATAGTATAGTATGGCGTCCGAAAAGTGAAAAATTTAGTCATAGTATAGTATGGCGTCCGAAGCGTGAAAATTTAGTCATGGTAGTATGGCGTCCGAAGAGAAGCGTGAAAAATTTAGTCATAGTAGTATAGTATGGCGTCCGAAAAGTGAAAAATTTAGTCATAGTATAGTATGGCGTCCGAAGCGTGAAAAATTTAGTCATAGTATAGTATGGCGTCCGAAGCGTGAAAAATTTAGTCATAGTATGGTATGGCGTCGAGAAGTGAAAAATTTAGTCATAGTATGTATGGCGTCCGAAGCGAAAAAATTTAGTCATAGTATAGTATGGCGTCCGAAAGTGAAAAATTTAGTCATAGTATAGTATGGCGTCCGAAAGTGAAAATTTAGTCATAGTATAGTATGACTCCGAAGCGTGAAAAATTTAGTCATAGTATAGTATGGCGTCCGAAGAAGTGAAAAATTTAGTCATAGTATAGTATGGCGTCCGAAAGTGAAAAATTTAGTCATAGTATAGTATGGCGTCCGAAGCGTGAAAAATTTAGTCATAGTATAGTGTATGGCGTCCGAAATGAAAAAATTTAGTCATAGTATAGTATGGCGTCCGAAAGCGTGAAAAATTTAGTCATAGTATAGTATGGCGTCCGAAGCGTGAAAATTTAGTCATAGTATAGTATGGCGTCCGAAGTGAAAAATTTAGTCATAGTATAGTATCAGAAGCGTGAAAAATTTAGTCATAGTATAGTATGGCGTCCGAAAAGTGAAAATTTAGTCATAGTATAGTATGGCGTCCGAAAAGCGTGAAAAATTTAGTCATAGTATAGTATGTATGGCGTGAAAGAATTTAGTCATAGTATAGTATGGCGTCCGAAGCGTGAAAAATTTAGTCATAGTATAGTATGACGTCCGAAGCATCGAAAATTTAGTCTCATAGTATAGTATGGCGTCCGAAAAGTGAAAAATTTAGTCATAGTATGGTATGGCGTCGAAGCGTGAAAAATTTAGTCATAGTATAGTATGGCGTCCGAAAAGTGAAAATTTAGTCATAGTATAGTATGGCGTCCGAAACGAAAAATTTAGTCATAGTATGGTATGGCGTCCGAAGAATGAAAATTTAGTCATAGTATATGTATGGCGTCCGAAGCGTGAAAAATTTAGTCATAGTATAGTATGGCGTCCGAAAAGTGAAAAATTTAGTCATAGTATAGTATGGCGTCCGAAGCGTGAAAAATTTAGTCATAGTATGGTATGGCGTCCGAAAAGCGTGAAAAATTTAGTCATAGTATAGTATGGCGTCCGAAAGCGTGAAAATTTAGTCATAGTATAGTATGAGCGTCAGAAGCGATGAAAAATTTAGTCATAGTATTGTATGGCGTCCGAAAGTGAAAATTTAGTCATAGTATAGTATGACCTCCGAAAGTGAAAAATTTAGTCATAGTATATGGCGTCCGAAGGTGAAAAATTTAGTCATAGTATGGTATGGCGTCGAAGCGTGAAAAATTTAGTCATAGTATTGTATGGCGTCCGAAAAGTGAAAAATTTAGTCATAGTATGGTATGGCGTCCGAAAAGCGTGAAAAATTTAGTCATAGTATAGTATGGCGTCCGAAAAGTGAAAATTTAGTCATAGTATAGTATGGCGTCCGAAAGCGTGAAAAATTTAGTCATAGTATAGTATGGCGTCCGAAAAGTGAAAAATTTAGTCATAGTATAGTATGACGTCCGAAGCGTGAAAATTTAGTCATAGTATAGTATGGCGTCCGAAAAGCGTAAAAAATTTAGTCATAGTATAGTATGGCGTCCGAAAAGTGAAAAAATTTAGTCATAGTATGGTATGGCGTCCGAAGCGTGAAAAATTTAGTCATAGTATAGTATGGCGTCGAAGCGTGAAAAATTTGGTCATAGTATAGTATGGCGTCCGAAAAGTGAAAAATTTAGTCATAGTATAGTATGGCGTCCGAAAGTGAAAAATTTAGTCATAGTATAGTATGGCGTCGAAAAGTGAAAAATTTAGTCATAGTATAGTATGGCGTCCGAAGCGTGAAAAATTTAGTCATAGTATGGTATGGCGTCCGAAGCGTGAAAAATTTAGTCATAGTATGGTATGGCGTCCGAAAGTGAAAATACTATGACTAAATTTTTCACTTGTCGGATGTCATACTATACTATGACTAAATTTTTCACGCTTCGGACGCCATACATACTATGACTAAATTTTCATTTTTCTGACGCCATACTATACTATGACTAAATTTTTCACGCTTCTGAAGTCATACTATACTATGACTAAATTTTTCACGCTTTGACGCCATACTATACTATGACTAAATTTTTCACTTTTCGGACGTCATACAATACTATGACTAAATTTTTCACTTTTCGGACGTCATACTATCCTATGACTAAATTTTTCACTTTTCGGACGTCATACTATACTATGACAAAATTTTTCACGTTTCGGACGTCATACAATACTATGACTAAATTTTTCACTTTTCGGACGTCATACTATACTATGACTAAATTTTTCACTTTCGGACGTCATACTATACTATGACCAAATTTTTCACGCTTCGGACGCCATACAATATACTATGACTAAATTTTTTCATTTTCGGACGCCATACTATACTATGACTAAATTTTTCACTTTTCGGACGTCATACTATACTATGATTAAAATTTTCACGCTTCGGACGGCGTCATACTATGACTAAAATTTTCTTTCGGACGCCATACTAAACTATGACTAAATTTTTCACGTTTCGGACGTCATACTATGACTAAATTTTTACTTTTCGGACGCCATACATACAACTATGACTAAATTTTCACGCTTCGGACGCCATACTATACTATGACTAAATTTTTCACGCTTCGGACGCCATACTATACTATGACCAAATTTTTCACGCTTCGACGCCATTATACTATACTATCACTAAATTTTCATTTCGCTTCGGACGCCATACTAAACTATGACTAAATTTTTCATTTTTCGACGCCATACTATACTATGACTAAATTTTATGCTTCGAGCCATGTTAAACTGTGACTAAATTTTTCACGTTGACGCCATACTATACTATGACTAAATTTTTCACGCTTCGGACGCCATACTATACTATGACTAAATTTTTTCACGCTTCGGACGCCATACTATACTATCACTAAATTTTTCACGCTTCGGACGTCATACTAACCTATGACCAAATTTTCATGTTTCGGACGCCATATACTATACTATGACTAAATTTTTCACTTTTCGGACGCCATACTATACTATGACTAAAATTTTCACGCTTCGATCATGCTAAACTGTGACTAAATTTTTCACTTTTCGGACATCATACTATGACCAAATTTTTTTACGCTCATACTAACCTATGACCAAATTTTTCATGTTTCGGACGACATACTAACCTATGACCAAATTTTTCATGTTTCGAGAGTCATACTATACTATGACTAAATTTTTCACTTCTTCGACGCCATACTATACTATGACTAAATTTTCAAGTTTCGACGCCATACTATACTATGACTAAATTTTCACGCTTCGGACGCCATACTATACTATGACTAAATTTTTCACGCTTCAGACGCCATACTATACTATGACTAAATTTTTCACTTTCGGACGCCATACTATACTATGACTAAATTTTCACGCTTCTGAAGTCATACTATACTATGACTAAATTTTTCACGCTTCGAGGTCATACTATACTATGACTAAATTTTTCACTCTCGACGTCATACTATACTAAGACTAAATTTTTTCACGCTTCGACGCCATACAATACTATGACTAAATTTTTCACTTGTCGGATGTCATACTATACTATGACTAAATTTTCACGCTTCGGACGTATACTATACTATGACTAAATTTTTCACGCTTCTGACGCCATACTATACTATGACTAAATTTTTCACGCTTCTGAAGTCATACTATACTATGACTAAATTTTTCACGTTTCGGACGCCATACTACTAAATTATGACTAAATTTTTCACTCTTCGGACGCCATACAATACTATGGCTAAATTTTTCACTTTTTCGGACGCCATACTATACTATGGCTAAATTTTTCACGTTTCGGACGTCATACTATCCTATGACTAAATTTTTCACTTTTCGAACGCCATACTATACTATGACAAATTTTTCACGCTTCGACGTCATACAATACTATGACAAATTTTTCACTTTTGACGCCATACTATACTATGACTAAATTTTTTCACGATTCGACGCCATACTATACTATGACTAAATTTTCACGCTTCGACGCCATACTATACTATGACTAAAATTTTCACTTTTCGGACGCCATATACTATACTATGACTAAATTTTTCACGCTTCGGACGCCATACTATACTGACTAAATTTTTCACGCTTTAGTCATACAATACTATGACTAAATTTTCTTTTCGGACGCCATACTATACTATGGCTAAATTTTTCACTTTTCGGACGTCATACTATCCTATGACTAAATTTTTCACTTTCAACGCCATACTATACTGACAAAATTTTTCACGTTTGACGTCATACAATACTATGACTAAATTTTTCACTTTTCATACCATACTATGACTAAATTTTCATTTATTCGGACGTCATACTATACTATGACTAAATTTTTTTTTCGACGTCGCCATACTATACTATGACTAAAAATTTTCATTTTTCGGACGCCATACTATACTATGACTAAATTTTTCATAGTTCGTATGGACGTCATACTATACTATGACTAAATTTTCACGTTTCGGACGTCATACAATACTATGACTAAATTTTTCACTTGTCGGACGTCATACTATACTATGACTAAATTTTTCACGTTTCGGACCTCATACTATACTATGACTACATTTTTCACTTGTCGGACGTCATACTATACTATGACTAAATTTTTCACGTTTCTGACGTCATACTATACTATGACTAAATTTTTCACGTTTCTGAAGTCATACTATACTATGACTAAATTTTTCACGTTTCGGAGGTCATACTATACTATGACTAAATTTTTCACTTTTCGGACGTCATACTATACTATGACTAAATTTTTCACGTTTCGGACGTCATACTATACTATGACTAAATTTTTCACGTTTCGGACGTCATACAATACTATGACTAAATTTTTCACTTTTCGGACGTCATACTATATTATGACTAAATTTTTCACGTTTCTGAAGTCATACTATACTATGACTACATTTTTCACTTGTCGGACGTCATACTATACTATGACTAAATTTTTCACGTTTCTGACGTCATACTATACTATGACTAAATTTTTCACGTTTCTGAAGTCATACTATACTATGACTAAATTTTTCACGTTTCGGAGGTCATACTATACTATGACTAAACTTTTCACTTTTCGGACGTCATACTATACTATGACTAAATTTTTCACGTTTCGGACGTCATACAATACTATGACTAAATTTTTCACTTGTCGGATGTCATACTATACTATGACTAAATTTTTCACGTTTCGGACGTCATACTATACTATGACTAAATTTTTCACGTTTCTGACGTCATACTATACTATGACTAAATTTTTCACGTTTCTGAAGTCATACTATACTATGACTAAATTTTTCACGTTTCGGACGTCATACTATACTATGATTAAATTTTTCACGTTTCGGACGTCATACTATACTATCACTAAATTTTTCACGTTTCGGACGTCATACTATACTATGACTAAAATTTTCACGTTTCGAGCGTCATGCTAAACTGTGACTAAATTTTTCACTTTTCGGACGTCATACTATACTATGACCAAATTTTTCACGTTTCGAGCGTCATACTAAACTATGACTAAATGTTTCACGTTTCGGACGTCATACTATACTATGACTAAATTTTTCACGTTTCAGACGTCATACTATACTATGACTAAATTTTTCACTTTTCGGACGTCATACTATACTATGACTAAATTTTTCACGTTTCTGAAGTCATACTATACTATGACTAAATTTTTCACGTTTCGGAGGTCATACTATACTATGACTAAATTTTTCACTTTTCGGACGTCATACTATACTAAGACTAAATTTTTCACGTTTCGGACGTCATACAATACTATGACTAAATTTTTCACTTGTCGGATGTCATACTATACTATGACTAAATTTTTCACGTTTCGGACGTCATACTATACTATGACTAAATTTTTCACGTTTCTGACGTCATACTATACTATGACTAAATTTTTCACGTTTCTGAAGTCATACTATACTATGACAAAATTTTTCACGTTTCGGACGTCATACTATACTATGACTAAATTTTTCACTTTTCGGACGTCATACAATACTATGACTAAATTTTTCACTTTTCGGACGTCATACTATACTATGGCTAAATTTTTCACTTTTCGGACGTCATACTATCCTATGACTAAATTTTTCACTTTTCGAACGTCATACTATACTATGACAAAATTTTTCACGTTTCGGACGTCATACAATACTATGACTAAATTTTTCACTTTTCGGACGTCATACTATACTATGACTAAATTTTTTACGTTTCGGACGTCATACTATCCTATGACTAAATTTTTCACGTTTCGGACGTCATACTATACTATGACTAAAATTTTCACTTTTCGGACGTCATACTATACTATGACTAAATTTTTCACGTTTCGGACGTCATACTATACTATGACTAAATTTTTCACTTTTCGGACGTCATACAATACTATGACTAAATTTTTCACTTTTCGGACGTCATACTATATTATGACTAAATTTTTCACGTTTCTGAAGTCATACTATACTATGACTACATTTTTCACTTGTCGGACGTCATACTATACTATGACTAAATTTTTCACGTTTCTGACGTCATACTATACTATGACTAAATTTTTCACGTTTCTGAAGTCATACTATACTATGACTAAATTTTTCACTTTTCGGACGTCATACTATACTATGACTAAATTTTTCACGTTTCGGACGTCATACTATACTATGACTAAATTTTTCACGTTTCGGACGTCATACAATACTATGACTAAATTTTTCACGTTTCGGACGTCATACTATACTATGACTAAATTTTTCACGTTTCTGAAGTCATACTATACTATGACTAAATTTTTCACGTTTCTGAAGTCATACTATACTATGACTAAATTTTTCACGTTTCGGAGGTCATACTATACTATGACTAAATTTTTCACTTTTCGGACGTCATACTATACTATGACTAAATTTTTCACTTTTCGGATGTCATACTATACTATGACTAAATTTTTCACGTTTCGGACGTCATACAATACTATGACTAAATTTTTCACTTGTCGGACGTCATACTATACTATGACTAAATTTTTCACGTTTCTGAAGTCATACTATACTATGACTAAATTTTTCACGTTTCTGAAGTCATACTATACTATGACTAAGTTTTTCACGTTTCGGAGGTCATACTATACTATGACTAAATTTTTCACTTTTCGGACGTCATACTATACTATGACTAAATTTTTCACGTTTCGGACGTCATACTATACTATGACTAAATTTTTCACGTTTCGGACGTCATACAATACTATGACTAAATTTTTCACTTTTCGGACGTCATACTATACTATGACTAAATTTTTCACGTTTCGGACGTCATACAATACTATGACTAAATTTTTCACTTGTCGGACGTCATACTATACTATGACTAAATTTTTCACGTTTCGGACGTCATACTATACTATGACTAAATTTTTCACGTTTCGGACGTCATACTATACTATGACTAAATTTTTCACGTTTCTGAAGTCATACTATACTATGATTAAATTTTTCACGTTTCGGAGGTCATACTATACTATGACTAAATTTTTCACGTTTCGGACGTCATACTATACTATGACTAAATTTTTCACGTTTCTGAAGTGTCTTTTATACTATGACTAAATTTTTCACGTTTCTGACGTCATACTATACTATGACTAAATTTTTCACTTTTCGGACGTCATACTATACTAAGACTAAATTTTTCACGTTTCGGACGTCATACAATACTATGACTAAATTTTTCACGTTTCGGACGTCATACTATACTATGACTAAATTTTTCACGTTTCTGACGTCATACTATACTATGACTAAATTTTTCACGTTTCTGAAGTCATACTATACTGACTAAATTTTTCACGTTTCGGACGTCATACTATACTATGACTAAATTTTTCACTTTTCGGACGTCATACAATACTATGGCTAAATTTTTCACTTTTCGGACGTCATACTATACTATGGCTAAATTTTTCACTTTTCGGACGTCATACTATCCTATGACTAAATTTTTCACTTTTCGAACGTCATACTATACTATGACAAAATTTTTCACGTTTCGGACGTCATACAATACTATGACTAAATTTTTCACTTTTCGGACGTCATACTATACTATGACTAAATTTTTCACGTTTCGGACGTCATACTATACTATGACTAAATTTTTCACGTTTCGGACGTCATACTATACTATGACTAAAATTTTCACTTTTCGGACGTCATACTATACTATGACTAAATTTTTCACGTTTCGGACGTCATACTATACTATGACTAAATTTTTCACGTTTCGGACGTCATACTATACTATGACTAAATTTTTCACTTTTCGGACGTCATACTATACTATGACTAAATTTTTCACGTTTCTGAAGTCATACTATACTATGACTAAATTTTTCACTTTTCGGACGTCATACTATACTATGACTAAATTTTTCACGTTTCTGACGTCATACTATACTATGACTAAATTTTTCACGTTTCTGAAGTCATACTATACTATGACTAAATTTTTCACGTTTCGGAGGTCATACTATACTATGACTAAATTTTTCACTTTTCGGACGTCATACTATACTATGACTAAATTTTTCACGTTTCGGACGTCATACAATACTATGACTAAATTTTTCACTTGTCGGATGTCATACTATACTATGACTAAATTTTTCACGTTTCGGACGTCATACTATACTATGACTAAATTTTTCACGTTTCTGACGTCATACTATACTATGACTAAATTTTTCACGTTTCTGAAGTCATACTATACTATGACTAAATTTTTCACGTTTCGGACGTCATACTATACTATGACTAAATTTTTCACTTTTCGGACGTCATACAATACTATGACTAAATTTTTCACTTTTCGGACGTCATACTATCCTATGACTAAATTTTTCACTTTTCGGACGTCATACTATACTATGACAAAATTTTTCACGTTTCGGACGTCATACAATACTATGACTAAATTTTTCACTTTTCGGACGTCATACTATACTATGACTAAATTTTTCACGATTCGGACGTCATACTATACTATGACTAAATTTTTCACGTTTCGGACGTCATACTATACTATGACTAAATTTTTCACTTTTCGGACGTCATACTATACTATGACTAAATTTTTCACGTTTCGGACGTCATACTATACTATGACTAAATTTTTCACGTTTCGGACGTCATACAATACTATGACTAAATTTTTCACTTTTCGGACGTCATACTATACTATGACTAAATTTTTCACTTTCGGACGTCATACTATACTATGATTAAAATTTTCACGTTTGAGACGTCATACTATGACTAAAATTTTCACTTTTCGGACGTCATACTAAACTATGACTAAATTTTTCACGTTTCGGACGTCATACTATACTATGACTAAATTTTTTACTTTTCGGACGTCATACAATACTATGACTAAATTTTTCACGTTTCGGACGTCATACTATACTATGACTAAATTTTTCACTTTTCGGACGTCATACTATACTATGACTAAATTTTTCACGTTTCTGAAGTCATACTATACTATGACTAAATTTTTCACGTTTCGGACGTCATACTATACTATGACTAAATTTTTCACGTTTCGGACGTCATACTATACTATGACTAAATTTTTCACTTTTCGGACGTCATACAATACTATGACTAAATTTTTCACTTGTCGGATGTCATACTATACTATGACTAAATTTTTCACGTTTCGGACGTCATACTATACTATGACTAAATTTTTCACGTTTCTGACGTCATACTATACTATGACTAAATTTTTCACGTTTCTGAAGTCATACTATACTATGACTAAATTTTTCACGTTTCGGACGTCATACTATACTATGACTAAATTTTTCACTTTTCGGACGTCATACAATACTATGACTAAATTTTTCACTTTTCGGACGTCATACTATCCTATGACTAAATTTTTCACTTTTCGGACGTCATACTATACTATGACAAAATTTTTCACGTTTCGGACGTCATACAATACTATGACTAAATTTTTCACTTTTCGGACGTCATACTATACTATGACTAAATTTTTCACGATTCGGACGTCATACTATACTATGACTAAATTTTTCACATTTCGGACGTCATACTATACTATGACTAAATTTTTCACTTTTCGGACGTCATACTATACTATGACTAAATTTTTCACGTTTCGGACGTCATACTATACTATGACTAAATTTTTCACGTTTCGGACGTCATACAATACTATGACTAAATTTTTCACTTTTCGGACGTCATACTATACTATGACTAAATTTTTCACTTTTCGGACGTCATACTATACTATGATTAAAATTTTCACGTTTCGGACGTCATACTATACTATGACTAAAATTTTCACTTTTCGGACGTCATACTAAACTATGACTAAATTTTTCACGTTTCGGACGTCATACTATACTATGACTAAATTTTTTACTTTTCGGACGTCATACAATACTATGACTAAATTTTTCACGTTTCGGACGTCATACTATACTATGACTAAATTTTTCACGTTTCGGACGTCATACTATACTATGACTAAATTTTTCACGTTTCGGACGTCATACTATACTATCACTAAATTTTTCACGTTTCGGACGTCATACTAAACTATGACTAAATTTTTCATTTTTCGGACGTCATACTATACTATGACTAAAATTTTCACGTTTCGAGCGTCATGCTAAACTGTGACTAAATTTTCCACGTTTCGGACGTCATACTATACTATGACTAAATTTTTCACGTTTCGGACGTCATACTATACTATGACTAAATTTTTCACGTTTCGGACGTCATACTATACTATCACTAAATTTTTCACGTTTCGGACGTCATACTAAACTATGACTAAATTTTTCATTTTTCGGACGTCATACTATACTATGACTAAATTTTTCACTTTTCGGACGTCATACTATACTATGACTAAAATTTTCACGTTTCGAGCGTCATGCTAAACTGTGACTAAATTTTTCACTTTTCGGACGTCATACTATACTATGACCAAATTTTTCACGTTTCGAGCGTCATACTAAACTATGACTAAATTTTTCATGTTTCGGACGTCATACTATACTATGACCAAATTTTTCACGTTTCGAGAGTCATACTATACTATGACTAAATTTTTCACTTTTCGGACGTCATACTATACTATGACTAAATTTTTCAAGTTTCGGACGTCATACTATACTATGACTAAATTTTTCACGTTTCGGACGTCATACTATACTATGACTAAATTTTTCACGTTTCAGACGTCATACTATACTATGACTAAATTTTTCACTTTTCGGATGTCATACTATACTATGACTAAATTTTTCACGTTTCTGAAGTCATACTATACTATGACTAAATTTTTCACGTTTCGGAGGTCATACTATACTATGACTAAATTTTTCACTTTTCGGACGTCATACTATACTAAGACTAAATTTTTCACGTTTCGGACGTCATACAATACTATGACTAAATTTTTCACTTGTCGGATGTCATACTATACTATGACTAAATTTTTCACGTTTCGGACGTCATACTATACTATGACTAAATTTTTCACGTTTCTGACGTCATACTATACTATGACTAAATTTTTCACGTTTCTGAAGTCATACTATACTATGACTAAATTTTTCACGTTTCGGACGTCATACTATACTATGACTAAATTTTTCACTTTTCGGACGTCATACAATACTATGACTAAATTTTTCACTTTTCGGACGTCATACTATACTATGGCTAAATTTTTCACTTTTCGGACGTCATACTATCCTATGACTAAATTTTTCACTTTTCGAACGTCATACTATACTATGACAAAATTTTTCACGTTTCGGACGTCATACAATACTATGACTAAATTTTTCACTTTTCGGACGTCATACTATACTATGACTAAATTTTTCACGATTCGGACGTCATACTATACTATGACTAAATTTTTCACGTTTCGGACGTCATACTATACTATGACTAAAATTTTCACTTTTCGGACGTCATACTATACTATGACTAAATTTTTCACGTTTCGGACGTCATACTATACTATGACTAAATTTTTCACGTTTCGGACGTCATACAATACTATGACTAAATTTTTCACTTTTCGGACGTCATACTATATTATGACTAAATTTTTCACGTTTCTGAAGTCATACTATACTATGACTACATTTTTCACTTGTCGGACGTCATACTATACTATGACTAAATTTTTCACGTTTCTGACGTCATACTATACTATGACTAAATTTTTCACGTTTCTGAAGTCATACTATACTATGACTAAATTTTTCACGTTTCGGAGGTCATACTATACTATGACTAAATTTTTCACTTTTCGGACGTCATACTATACTATGACTAAATTTTTCACGTTTCGGACGTCATACAATACTATGACTAAATTTTTCACTTGTCGGATGTCATACTATACTATGACTAAATTTTTCACGTTTCGGACGTCATACTATACTATGACTAAATTTTTCACGTTTGACGCGTCATACTATACTATGACTAAATTTTTCACGTTTCTGAAGTCATACTATACTATGACTAAATTTTTCACGTTTCGGACGTCATACTATACTATGACTAAATTTTTCACTTTTCGGACGTCATACAATACTATGACTAAATTTTTCACGATTCGGACGTCATACTATACTATGACTAAATTTTTCACGTTTCGGACGTCATACTATACTATGACTAAAATTTTCACTTTTCGGACGTCATACTATACTATGACTAAATTTTTCACATTTCGGACGTCATACTATACTATGACTAAATTTTTCACTTTTCGGACGTCATACTATACTATGACTAAATTTTTCACGTTTCGGACGTCATACTATACTATGACTAAATTTTTCACGTTTCGGACGTCATACAATACTATGACTAAATTTTTCACTTTTCGGACGTCATACTATACTATGACTAAATTTTTCACTTTTCGGACGTCATACTATACTATGACTAAATTTTTCACTTTTCGGACGTCATACTATACTATGACTAAATTTTTCACGTTTCGGACGTCATACTATACTATGACTAAAATTTTCACTTTTCGGACGTCATACTAAACTATGACTAAATTTTTCACGTTTCGGACGTCATACTATACTATGACTAAATTTTTTACTTTTCGGACGTCATACAATACTATGACTAAATTTTTCACGTTTCGGACGTCATACTATACTATGACTAAATTTTTCACGTTTCGGACGTCATACTATACTATGACTAAATTTTTCACGTTTCGGACGTCATACTATACTATCACTAAATTTTTCACGTTTCGGACGTCATACTAAACTGACTAAATTTTTCATTTTTCGGACGTCATACTATACTATGACTAAAATTTTCACGTTTCGAGCGTCATGCTAAACTGTGACTAAATTTTTCACGTTTCGGACGTCATACTATACTATGACTAAATTTTTCACGTTTCGGACGTCATACTATACTATGACTAAATTTTTCACGTTTCGGACGTCATACTAAACAATGACTAGATTTTTCACTTTTCGGACGTCATACTATACTATGACAAAATTTTTCACGTCTCGGACGTCATACTATACTATGACTAGATTTTTCACTTTTCGGACGTCATACTATACTATGACTAAATTTTTCACGTTTCGGACGTCATACTATACTATGACTAGATTTTTCACTTTTCGGACGTCATACTATACTATGACTAGATTTTTCACTTTTCGGACGTCATACTATACTATGACTAGATTTTTCACTTTTCGGACGTCATACTATACTATGACTAAATTTTTCACGTTTCGGACGTCATACTATACTATGACTAAATTTTTCACGTTTCGGACGTCATACTATACTATGACTAAATGTTTTTAGATTTTTGACGTCATACTATTCTATGAGTTTAAAAGTTACTCACAGACAACAATTAGCTTTAATAACACACAGCATAGCAGAATTAATAATACAATGGTAAATTATTGCTTGGGTCGTCTCGTTCATGACAGCATTATGACAGTATCATATTGACCCAAACAGAACATTGTAATGTCAACTTAACTGTCACAGCCTTCATTAAAGTCCGTTATTCACTGGTCCTCTGATGAACAGATGAATTTTGTAGTTGGAGCATAGCAGCTCTACAGAATGTAAGCAGTAGCATTGTAGTATATATGACACAAAATAAGAAAATTACATCTATATTAATTTCCATAACAACATATTTGACATTAATTCTATACATTCCAATTAATAAAATGTTTTCTTAAGAATTCCAGCAGATTGCATCAGCAGCAAAACTCTTCCAGGAATGTTTCCTCCCTCAAGAGAAAAAAAAAAGTTTAAATTGCAGCAAATAATGCTAAATGTGAGATTTATAATGTCTTTAGTGGGAACTTTTTAATCTCGTTTCTGGTGCGCTGGTAAATTAGACGCACAAGTCGTTCAATCGATCTGATTGTTGTGCTAAAAGGAGTTCGCCTAGCAGCAGAGGAGTAGCACTGCTTCAAAATATCTTTCCTCAAGTAAAAAATTATTTGGTAAAAATTCTACTCAAATACCGAGCAACTGATCACATTATCAATGATGTCATATTTGAAATTTTTGGTATTTTAAGGACCAAAATAATCGTTCATATAACAAAAAACTAAAAATCAGGTAAAACAAAATGTGTCAAAATCAGTGTCAATGGGTAGAAAAGTCAGAAATTTTACTCAAGTAAGACTGGAGATACTTCGGAATAAATTTACTCAAATAAATGTATCTGGTTACATTTGTTATCTGCCCATCAGTGAAGATAAACATGCTGCTAACGCTAATGTTAGCATCTACATTTCTAAAGAAGCTCCCTGAATGATCAGGATTTCTTGAAACACTTTCCTCCAGTCTGATAGTTGAACAACAGATGAGATTATAAATATCTTTGTTGTTCATCTTATATTTCTATTTAGTCAATAATTTAGCAGCAAAACTGGTTTTTAAACTGAAACTGTTGCTGTGTTAACAGCTTGTTTTCAGCTCCTGATGTTTGTTTTCCTGTCCTCCAGGGTAAAGAGGCCACCGTGGAGCCCTGGGAGGACACCAACTTCCATCTCTACAAAGTCATCGACCGTTTCGGATTTGTCCAGTAAGAACCTCCCTCCGCCTCCTGCTGTGTTTGGGTTAGTCCGGTCCACAGCAGCTCAGAGTGTCTGTGGTTTCTGCTCCTCATAAACAGCACAGTGTTGGAGTTTTATATATAGGCTGGCGCACGCTGGCAGGAAACGTTCTGGTCAGCCGTAATCACAGTGCAGCAGTGTGGGACAGAGCGCCGCGATCCAGACCTTACTGTGGGAGACGGACAGGACAGAAGAAGAAGAAACTCAGAGCCACAGACAAATCCTGAGGTGGAAAACGATTAAGACTGGAGAAGCTGCATGCAATAAAAAGTCTTCATATTTCCTCCAAAGGCTTTTAAAAGACACGTTTTATGTAATAAAGATGATTCAGTTTCAACGTGAATAAAACTTCTTGTGTCGCTGCAAAAACTATTTACCAAATATTTTTGTTCTAGTTTTTAATTCAAATGTGTTGAAATATCAGAAACAAAACTAAATCACAAGCAACTTTTCAGCCAGATATACAAGCTTACATGTCAATAATCCTTAATATTGATTTTATTATTAATTAACTCATTCCATAAATTACTCTGGCAGACTTTTTCACTTATAACCTGGAAAAAATATCTTGTTAACAGTGATTTTATAAGTATTTTCATCTTAATTTCACCTGATTTCAAATTACTGAGATATTTGCACAAACTCACACAAAAACACAACTTACCAAATCTTAATGGTCCAAATGTGTTGGTACATTTTAAATAAGACCAAATTAATTTACAAGCAACAATTCAGCAACATACAGGAGTTTATTTCAAGTCAATAATTTATTAATATCAATTTTAAAAAGTCCTAATTCCAATGGCACCAATAAGTTTTAATAAATTGTATTAAGGAATTATTGACTTAAAACAAACTCCCTTTATCTTGCTGAAGTTACTTTTAATGAACCTTACAAGCTCCGCCCACAACCAAACCACGTGACCACAAGTCTCACAAACAAAGCCTCGCGGCGCGTTGTTCCTATGGAAACATGACTCCATTAGTGCTTCATTTCTAGCGGACTTTCACAACATATCAGCTACTAGAATGAACAGAGGAACTAACAAGTTCATGTCATCATCTGGGAGGAGGTTACTGGTTTCTCAAAACAAGCTGGTTGCAAACCTGAGGCCAGCAGGTGTCAGTCAGTTATGGTAGATCTGAACTTTGACCTCAATATGAGAAGCTACAGACTGATAGGAGGAACCAAAGAGCTCTGTTAAGGTAAAGGAAAATCTTCTGAAGCTGAGATATAATTAAATTAATTTCACATAATTATCGCGGTAGAAGCCATTTGTTAAAATTTTATGAAATCTATTTGTTCTATTTGATGTTTGTTATGAATGACCTATAGTCACAAACGAACGAGGTAATTAGTCCAACGTTTAGAAACTACAGCGGCTTTAATGAGCCACAGCAAAGGTAAACAAAGGTAAAATAACCCGAACAGGTGATCAACTCAAAACCACTCCTACCTTTTTACTCTCTCTCTTTGTAGTTTAAGCACACCTGTTACCATGGCAACCGCCTGCCGCAAGATGATCAAAGATTACGTTAAAAACAGAACATTCAGTCCGTTACAATATCAAGTTTATTTCTGGATGAACACAGCGATGGTTGATTGACCAGCTGTACTTGGTGCTAGAGAGGCTAACAGGAGGAGCAGTTTAGTCCAAAGCCTTTTCTGCTAAAATAAAATCTTTAGTTTATGTCAGATGCAATGCACATTGCATGTTGATCTGTTTAGCTAACGTAAGACTGTGTAGCAGACAGGCTACAAGGTGTAGAAGTTGTATCAATGCTGCCATTATACTGTACTTAGCTAACGGGAAGCGTGTTTGTGAGACGGCCAATCACGTTGTAGAATGGGCATCCGCCAATGAACAGTGGCCCCTGTGGTAAGGTCCATTTGTCTAACTTCAAGAACACTGACATATTTGCATAATAAACAAGAGCAAAATACTAAATATTGTTTTTACAGTGCAGCCTGATCCTTTACAGAACCTAAATAATCTCAAAAGTAGAAAATAATGATGACCAGACACAAGCAGGAGCAGATAGAAAAGGTTGTGACTGAATAAACTGCATAGAAAGTTAAGTGGAAGGAAAAAATGCACCAGCAACAGGGATAACTGCAGAATCATTCAAGGATTTAATGGAGTCGGATTATTAAAAGCTAATCCAGACCCGGAGCTTCAAGCGTCTTACCTGGACTGAGGAGAACCAGAACCGGACCGTTGCTCAGCGGTCCAAACTCTAGAGGATCAGAACCAACGTCGCTGGAAGTCCAGAGTTTAGTTTCCAATCGGTGATGATCTGCTGGTTCTGCAAACCAGAACAGAACAGAGTTTTCAGACATTTAGAGTTAAAACCTGAAATGTTCTTCATTCGGTTCTGAAAACAAAACGTTCCCTCTCTGAACATCTGATGGAAACTAACACAGATTAGAGGTCCGATCTGTTATTTCCTGTTTGTCTGATTCCCTCGCTCTGCGTCAAAGTGAAACATTTCAAACGGTGTTGCCGTGGAAACGCCTGCTTATCATTTCTGTTTGCTGTCTCCACAGTGAGAACGAACTGCCATCATACGACTCGCTGGAGGAGAAGGTTGGTGACGCCTTTAGAGCCTCATCTTCACATTTACAGAACCAAACGGTTTCCTGTTGCTTTAGCAGCCGAGTCAAAGCAGCAGGCTGTTTTTATGACTCGTTAAAAGCTGAAATGTTTTCTGGTTTTCATCAGAAAAGCAGCTTGTTTCTGTTAAACGTGATTCTCGTCTCGCCTGTTTCACAGCAAAAACACCTGGAGGTGGAGCGGATCACCAAGTGGCTGAAGATGCTGAAGAGCTGGGAGAAATACAAGAACAGCGAGAAGGTGGTTCCGCCCGTTTGTCTGGTCGGGTTCTGCTGGTCCATCAACCATTACTGGTTATTGCAACAGGCCTGGTTGACACAAAGTTTATTTGATTTTTAGCACATCTGGAAACATTTAGTTCAGAATCTTTAGATTTTTTGCACCAGTTCTGTCTGATTTGAAGCCGTGGCGCTCTGTAAAAACAGAATCTGTTTATCGGACAGTTTGCTCTGATTTCCAGCTTCCACACTGCAAAAACACAAAATCTTACCAAGTAATTTTAGTCTAATTTCTAGTGCAAACATCTTCGTAGACTTGAAACAAGAAAACTGACTTTCAAGTTACTTTTCAGCAAAATATAGGAGCTTATTTTAAATAAATAATTCTTTAATATTTCATTCCTTAAATATAAGTTAACTGGCACATTACTTCACTTCTAACATGGGAACATATCTTGGAATTAATAATCAGTATTAATGATTTATTTGAACAAGAAACTTGGTTGTAAGTTTTGTTGAGTGAACTCTAAAATAAAAATCCTTGGTAACACTGTGAGTTTTTGCAGTGCAGAAAGCATCCTATATGTGTGGATTTTTGGTGAATCAGCATTTCTCTAAATGCTGCTGAGACGCTCGCTGCATTAAACATGCAGCAACTCTCTGGCTGCTTCAGGTTTCCATCTTAATTGGTCTGAACTCCTCCGTCTCTCTCCTTCCTGCCAGCCGTCGCTCATCGGAGCAGAAACTCATTTCCAGTCTGAGCGGCTGCAGTTCAGTACTAACTGAACTCTGCAGCTCCTGCAGCTTTAAGGCGTGTTCTGCATGCAGAGCCGCAGTCTCTGCTGGAGTTCGTCCAGCCAGATGGTCGCAGGTTCACCTCAGCAGAACGTGCCGACATGCTGAGCGAGGCTCTCTGGGCTCCATTATCATTCCTGGCAGATGCCAGATGCTCTCTTTGCCTCGCTGTCGGCCTGCAGCAGCGCAGCCGCTTTTCTCCCGACTCTAACCGCTTATTTTCTCATCACAAACCGTCAGAGCTGCAGCAGTGAAATCATGTTAACTGCTGTCTGAGCTGGATTACAACACAATCCCAAAAAACTAACAGTTTCACATCCAAGTCTGAAAAAACCGACCAATATTTATTAACTAGAGGCACAGAAATAAAATGATCTTATAAAGAATCATAATTTTTATTCCTAGGAATAATGAATAGATTAAAAAATGCTCAAAATTTGATTTTAAAATGTGTTCAGGTTGTAGCTGAGCTAATCTAATCCTGATCAAATTAAATTACAAAGACCTTTTTTTGTTCCAATATAAACTGATGGAATTTGATGATTTGTCTAAATTTGATCATTTAAACAGAATCTTTAAACAGTTTGAATAAAAAAACTGGTTTCTGAATGGAATCAATAGAAACTGAAGAATTTGCATTTTTATCAGAAACAGTTTTTTTTTTTTTAGCTCCATTATGAACTGAAAAGTGCAGCAGATCAGAGAAGAGATGAGAGTAAATGTTTAAAATTAAGCCTGAAACAATTAAGTGCATTAATCATAGTTATAATTGTAATTTAGTGATTAATGAATCATTTACTGGAGTAATAAAAAAAGTTAATTTGCTGAAGAAAAAAAACAGACAGAGCAGAAATTAAGTCAGAAATGTAAAAAAAATAATAATAATAATAATAATGCATTTACTGGTTAATCCAAAAAATAAATCCCAGATAAAAATGTTTCAGCTGCATCCTGTTATTGTATAAAATATGTTTAAGTCGTTAAATGAAAAATCTGCAGACTGGGAAGTTTTTTCTTTTGTCATGGTTAATATTAGAGAAATTCTACTTGTTTTTTTCTTTCTAGACTTTGTCTTAAATGAGGAGGATTTTATATTCGCAAGATAAAGTTAGAAATCGTTTTCCTCCTGCAGCTCGTCCGGAGGATCTATAAGGGCGTTCCTCTGCAGCTGCGAGGGCAGGTGTGGTGCCTGCTGCTCGACGTTCCCAAAATAAAAGAGGAGAAGAAAGACTTCTACGAGGTAAAGGCTCAACTTTTTGTTTCTGCTCTGCTACAAACTCACTAGAAGGTTTAGCTGCAGAGTTTGATGCGTCGCTGCAGGGAGGACGGTTCTCATGGAAATAACTGATTTCATTTCCTCTGGTCTACAGCAACAAACAAGAACAAATTCAGTTTGTAGGAAGTCATGAGAGGAGAACAGTGAACATTTTGGAGCAGATGCAAAGCATTTAAACAATTTAAAATCAAATTTTACTTGTGCAACAATTAACATAAAGACAGTAGTTAAGAGTTTTTCTGAGATTGGATTTGTAAATCATTGATTCTCCAAAAAGTAAAAAGGGTTTTGTACATTTTTTGAGGAAAAAAATCTCAGAAAATCAAGAATTTTGTCTCTTTTTAGATCAAAGTTTGCTGTATTCAGCCATAGGTCTGTCACACAATCACCAATAAATCAATTAACCCTTTAAGTCCAGAGCACCGGTGATCCAGCCAAATCTGCAGTATTGTAATTCCACCATACTTTGTGCTATCTGAAAAATTTAAGTGGTTTTTGAAAGGGGAGACATTCCAGCCAATATTGGGTTATTACGGTAATTTCACCATGTTTAAATTACCATAATTATTGAATTAAACCAGATCTTGGTGCATGAAACTCCTTGTGAGTAAAAGTCCCTAAACAGATTGTTTTCGTTTAAAATAAAACCGAAGAAAATGTAAAAACTGCAGTTATAAAAATATTGCATCAAACGTTTTCTATTATAAGAACATTTTATTTTTTTTTGTAATAATTTTGCCTTAATTAAAAGCAAAACGTCTCTTGTGTAATTTCTGAATTGTGCCATACTTTTGACCTCCCTGAAGATTCATGGGTTAGAATGGCCTAGTCAAAGTCTGAATAAGAATCTTTGGCTTTGAAAGCTGAACATCAGTTTAGATGATCAAATCTGTTGGAGCCAAACCCTAAAAACATCTACAGAGGAACAAAGTATAAAAGCATGCCGCACTTTTCAGAAGAACAGGAAAAGCCATGTCAGCCAATCTGCTTTGATTAAAGCTCCTGTATTCAGAAGCAGCGTCTTTTGGTTCCTGATTCCAGAGTGTGAGTAATAATCTCATTATGTCCACAGTGGGAGACACAAAGCTCGTCTTTCAGGACATTTTTAGGTCATGAAAGACAGACGGCCTTTAATAAGAGCAGATTCTGGCTTTTCACATCCTCTGCTTCTATGGCAACAGCAGACGGTCCACTTCAAGCACCGACCCTGCTGCTGCTTAAAGACACAGAGCAGGGAGAAGGCCTCTGCTAGCTTAGCCTGCAGGTTTCTTCTTCTGCTGTGCAGAAGCTGAAGTCCCGGGCCAGAGCGCTGTCCCCCGACGTCCGGCAGATCGACCTGGACGTGAACAGAACCTACCGGGACCACATCATGTTCATGAACCGCTACGACGTCAAGTAAGAGCCGCCGCCCGACTCAGCAGAGAGGGGAGCAACTAGTTACATTTACTCAGTTACATCTATGAGACTTTTGAAAAAAAAAACAAAAAAAACTTTTTACTTTTACTTGAGTCATTTTATTTTGAAGTATCTATACTCTGAAACATTCACCAGACACAGACACACACCCGCAGTATTTGTTAAAGTTTCATAAGTTTTTTAGCGAAAAAAATACATTTTGGAAAATGTTCTTTTCCCTGGTTTTGTTATTTTTTATTATGTATATGAATTATTGTAATTTTGGTCCTTAAAATACCAGAATTTAAAACACTGAACGTATTGAAATCATGATTCTGTTTGGGTTTCAGGCAGCAGGCGCTCTTCCACGTCCTCACAGCTTACTCCATGTACAACACGGTGGGTAGCAGTCTCACCTTCTGCTTTCAGCATCAAGGACGAAGATTTTAGAGGCCTAAATCGGGAAATTACTGACAAATCCAAGTTTAACTTGTTACAGAAAAAGCTGAATGTGTAAAAATTGTTAGCAATAGATACTTTTTCAACAGGTTAGATCCATTGTTCCTAAACTTTTGCATGAAATGGTCACTCAAAAAAATGCTAAAGAAATATCAACTTTTAGAATGCTTTTAGTTTGTAATTCAATAATTAATTTAGAATAAACGTTGCCTCGTACTGTGATTTTATATTACCATGAGTTCTGTAGCACAGAAGATATTGAGATTTTATTCATCACCATTTCCTCTTTTGATTATGAAAAAATATGCAATATCTTATGTTAATTAAATTTATTTCCAGTTTTTAAGCTTTTTTTAAGCAGTTCTTTTGACCTTTTTTTATTTCTTACTTGATAAATTTGACAGGCAGCCAATCAGAAAATTAGGAACAGAAATAACATCTATATTAATTATTAAAAAACTTGGAAAAATTTGTGAGAAAAAAAAGAAATGTTGAGATTAATTTTTTGAAAGAATTTCAAGAAAATAATTTTTAAAGTCAAAAGTTTTTGACAAATGAAACTCAGAAATCTTCAAGTTTTCTTTACAGATAGAAATAATTTCTCAAGTTATTTTCTAGCTATTTTTTAAGTTTTCTATCTCAATTTGTTTTCATAAAATTTATTTTTTTTGGTGGCAATTAAAAAAATATCAACTAAAAAAATTATTGTGAAAAAATGTTAGATAAAACAAATGTGTTAAAATTTTTTCTACTCTTGTTTTGTTCTCATCTGAACTTTCTGAGGATCCCACAGCGCCCCCTGGTGGCCAACACTTTGAATAGCACTGAAACATTTTCTGAGGACATGTTCTCCTCTCAGCTGCTGGTTTAAATCATTTAGTTGAGATCTGGACTCAGACTTGGTTGGATTTTTCCTGTGTTCAGTGGTTTCATGTCGCTCTGCAGGAGGTCGGGTACTGCCAGGGCATGAGTCAGATCACGGCTCTGCTGCTCATCTACATGAACGAGGAAGACGCTTTCTGGGCTCTGGTCAAACTGCTGTCAGGGCAGAAGCATGGCATGCACGGTAAAAACTGTTAAAGCTGTTTATATTTAAGTTTACAATGTTAGAACAGCGACTAATGAACCGGTTAGTGAGGATTCATAAAGCACAGCCAGCAGGGGTGGAAGCAATTAAAGCGACTCCAGCTGAAATAACTTCACAGAAATGTAGAAAGTTCACTGGATCTCTGGAGGCTGAGGGACTTCTCAGATGTTTCCAACTGTGATCAAAGACGCTGAGCTGCTAATTTATTGACATGTTTGTTATAAAACGCGGCATGCTGCGTCTCGGCCCTCAGGGTTCTTCATCCCGGGCTTCCCGAAGCTGATGCGCTACCAGGAGCACCACGACCGGATCCTGAAGAAGATGATGCCCAAACTGAAGCAGCATTTGGTGAGACACACGGCGGCTCCATAACAGCCAGAGATGGTTAACCCATCAGCGCTCTGAACTGGTTTTACTGGTCCTGCAGGACAACCAGGAGGTTTTCACCAGCCTGTACACCATGAAGTGGTTCTTCCAGTGCTTCCTGGACAGAGTGAGTCCAGCTACTCAGAATAAAACTTCTACTTTCTGCTACTTCTTCCCATTACTAGTCTAGATGGACCTTTATATTCAAGTACAACAGTTAAAGCAGCAGCATTCAACTTTTAAAAAACAATATTTTCACATATTTGTTGAAATTGACACCAAGTCATGACAGTTTGTTATGAACAACATTTAGCTCATCTGTCTTCTCCCAGAGCTCACTAGAAACAACCAATCAGAGCCAGGAGGCGGGGCTTAGCGCTTCAACAACTTTGTGATAAAGTTGTTGAAATAAATGTGTTTTTATTGTCCAATTCATTTAATGGGTCTATATATACATGGGATGATCTAGTAATGTAATAAAATCTGTTGCTTTTAGAATACTTCAGATTCTAAAAGCTGGTAAGTTACAGGCTTCCAACCGTCTTTATTTAAAAGTAATAATGTTAATGTTCAGATGCATTAAAGCTGCAGTTTTATTACCGTAAGAGCCTTTTACATTTAATCTATCAACCTACACCAAATCATAAAAATATAACTGCGTGTGTTATGGCTGGAAACAACAGCATTAATTTAGTTTATTAGTTGCTGCATGAAGTTATTCTGTCATGTTTATTTACTGCAGCTGAATATATAACTTCTTTTACTTGAGATTGATAAATTATCATCATTGTGATCTTCTAATGAAGCTCTGATGATGTTTTAATTAGAGTTTGTTATTTTTGCATACAAGTTTTCTTTTATTCATTTATCAGCGATGTTCTGCTAAAGATTGCTTTCATAATCAAGTCAGACGCCTCATTAACAGGAACAGAAGGAATCAGTCTTCTCTCTGCTCTTATTTATAACCAGCAGCAACAGAAAAGAGAAAACTTATTATAGGTTATAAATAAAGTTCTGGATGATTGAATATTGGTTCTGGTTTGGCTCTAACCAGTCATCAGTAGAGATGAGAATTTTTAAATGTCTATCAATTCGACTCAGAAAGCAGTTTTTCTATTCAAACTGCCAAAGATTCTGTTTAAATTATGACTGATGAGAGGAAAATAGAGCAAGGCATCAAAATCCATCATTTCATGTTTAATCAGAATTAGGTTTAAAATTCAGCAGCATCTTCACAGAAACACCGAGTTCCTTTAAATCTAGAAAAGCTCACCTGTTTAGTTGGTTTTCAACCATAATACATTTAACACTGATCAACGTGTTTGATGCGTATTGATGATTTTGATGACGATACTGGACAAGATGTAATATTATTACTGGTTTTATTACTGGTATGATGAGTTTATGATGTAAAGTTGAACTACCTTAGTGCTATACGAATAAACTCGACTGATTAACCGAAGAGCATTGATATTAAATCTTCAATAATCACAACGTCCTCATGCTATACGGTGTCAGACGACCTTCTACAGTAAAGCGATATGAAGTATATTCACCAATAGAACTGACTAAGACATACAACTTAAATGCATTTTTAAATCAATTCTTAATTCCCAGGACTATGAATTGTGATCAAAGGTTTTTCTGCTCCTCTGGTCATCAGACAGAAACCTCTGACGTCTGGTTGTGTTTGTGTTCAGACTCCCTTCACCCTGACTCTCCGGATCTGGGACATCTACATCCTGGAGGGGGAGCGCGTGCTGCCCGCCATGTCCTACACCATCCTCAAACTGCACAAAAGTGAGTCTGCTAGCAACCCAAAGCTGACAGCTGGTGTGTGAACATGCTAACTCAGGTGTGTGTGTGGCTGTAGAGCACCTGTTGAAGCTGTCCATGGAGGAGCTGGTGGAGTTCCTGCAGGTCACGTTAGCCAAAGATTTCTTCCTGGAGGACGACTTTGTGATCGAGCAGCTGCAGGCGTCCATGACAGAGCTGCGGCGGGCCAAGCTGGACTTCCCAGCGCCAGGTACTGCAACAGCAATCAGACACGCTGGTTACCGGGTTTCCTGCTGTCTTAGCGTAGCAGTAGTCTGTTTCTTCCAGTTTCCTCGTTAATCTACTTCTCTTCCTCTCCTCCTAAACAATGTTAGCCAACAACAACAAAAGTGTGGCTGTGAGTGGCGGCCATATTCCCTCCTACAACAGAAACCGGTGGGCTATCCTGACTGGTCTTTCTTGTCCATGTCTCTATCCATCCGTCCCACAGTTCGTCCTGTCTGTCCAACAACACCTGGGTTCTTCCCTCCACAAACCTTTTCCCTCCAACATTGTGTTTTTTACTTGTGGTGCTCATGTGGAAGTTCGCTCTTTTTTTGTCCTTTTTGATCCCCTTGGCTGCCGTGTTGTACCTCAACTGTGAAGCTGTTGGTAATGTCTCCCTCTGGTGGATAATTTAAGGTACTGAAAACAAAACAACTATTTAGGCTACAGAACTGAAGCAAAAATTACCAGACATTTTACTAGTGGTGCTGTAACTAAATTATTTTAGTAGTTGATAATTCTGACAATCAGATTAAAAGTTGGCACATTTACTGCATAAAATGCAATAATATAACTTTTTTTTTTGTAAATTTTAAATGGATGACTCAAAATGCCGTTTGAGGAGTTTTGGGTAAAACATACAAAAGTGTTTTTATTTTAAATGCAGTTTTGGCTGCCATTTGCTTTTTTGTAAGCAAATGGCATTTTTTGTCTGTAGAATCGGGTTAATGATTAGTTGATTACTAGTTGGCCATTAATTCAATACGTTTTAGTTAATTGTTCTGACTGGCTCCAAATAAAATATCAATAATAAAGAATTAGTTCCTAATTAACTTAATTATCTTTGAACACTGTCGCTTTAATTTTAGTCAAACTAATAAATCCAGGTAAAAACTAAAACTTGACACTCTTGGTTATAAAAAAGCTAAAGATAAACATTAATGTTTGTAACTCTATAAAGGTTTTGTTACCAATTCTGCAAATAATCACCCAACACACTTGCATTGTATCCTCAGGCACAAATTACTGCATTATTAGATGTTTCAAGGTATTTTAATCAAACAGAAATGTTATTAATTATGAAATCGGAACTATAAAGTACACTCAGGTTTCTGTAAACAAATTTACAGAAAAAGTCTAAGAATAATACAGGCAGTGTTGCTACAAAATCATTAAAATCTGTTGCAAAGTTTAAATGTTACATTTGCTTCCGAGTGTGAAGTATTTGCTTATTTCTTCTTCTGCTGCCATTTAGGGCGGTTTCTCTGGTGAGTGTGACAGATGGAAACTTCACCGCAGTTCATCCAAATGTGCCACTAAATTAAGTGAAACAACTTTATTGAATTACCCAAATCAATCAAAAGTAGATTCATCTTCTTCTCCCCCTCCAGCATTTCCCTTCAGGTGTCGCCATGGCCCATCATCTGTCTCCATTTAGTCCTCTTTCTCCCATAAATCTCCTGTTTGTTCCCCTCAGAAACCTTCTACTGATATAATCTCTCCTCTCAACATCTCAGTCTGGCCTCTCTGACTTTATCTCCCATCCCTTTGCCCTGAGCTGTTCATCATTCCTGATCCTGCCCATCCTCGTTTATCCCAAAGAGAACCTCAACATCTCAAGCTCTGCAGCCTCCATCCTGCTTCCAGCTCTAAAGCAATCATCACTGGTGGACTGTTTTCTACACCTTTCATTACACTTGTCACTTTCTCCACCCATCCCAATGCTTGCACTCACTTCTTCACCTCTTTCCAGACTCTGCTTTACTCTGGACCTTTGACCTTAAGTACTTAAAGTCCTCTACCTTCTTTACGTCACTGATCCACTTGTTTTTACACACATGCCTTCTGTCTTGTAGCCACGGTTCATATCTCAGTATCATCTGCAAACATCATAATCCATCCCATCAGCCCCTCCATCACTAAAGGAAACAATCCCTGAAGCAGTTCCAGCTCGTTCACTCCTGCAGCACACCTCACTGCTGTCTCACAGCTCTCATTCCCAGACCTCCTTGGCATGTTTTGTATTTTTTCTATAAATCTACTAAAACACAATGCAAGTCCCTTTGTCTCTTCTGTATTCTGCTTACAATGATCTACAATGAACACTATTGTCATATTTTCACCAAAAATATTCTGTACAGCATTTCAAATACATACAAATTAATAAAATGTTACAAAGTAATTTACTATTTATCTTTGACCAGTTTAAATAAAGTATTTTAGGTTAAATGAATGAAACCTAGTGGAAGCAGGACAACATGGGAACAAAAATAATCTCTTCAATGAGAGAAACCTGAGTTCCTTTCCTGGATAACTGATACATCAATGCATCCTAACATGCTCTTATCAGCAAATCTGAATATTTTGTGTAGGCAGTACTTTCATAAAGAGCTGGTGGTACAGAACCAATCCTGGTGAAGTGGGTCGCTGCTGCCACTGTTTCATGAATGGAGTAAAATTTTCTGAGGCCACTAAGCAAAGTGGAATGCCCTAAATGGAAATTAAAACATATTTCTGATGTTATTTCTGTCTTCTGCTGTGAATTTAAGTCTCGTCTTGAATGTAATGCTCCTTCATTTTTACCTCGATGGCAGTGTTGTTGCATGAACTCATGACCCTGTTGTGACATCACTACGCAGTGTGTTCAACCATCATTGTTCATTCAGGGTCCTGATGGAGGAATAATGTGAATCTGTTGTTCTTATGTTGCAGCTAATGAGGATGAGTTTCCTAAGAAGCTGTTGGGGCAGCTTCCTCCAGAGGTCGCAGCGCCGCAGATGAATCACGTGGGCAACGGTCAGAGCCACACAGAGCCAGCCGAGCCTCTGAGAGACTCCAGTCCGGTACCGGGACGCCAGCAGGACAGTCGGCCCCCGAGCCGGGCACGCAGGGACTCACTGGAGAAACCGTCCCGCCATCACAGAACGGAGAAATGGGATGCCCACTCCAGGAGATCCAACGAGCTTCTGAACGAGCAACCAAAGCAGTCTGCCTCCACCACACCAGAGAGAGGAATCACTCCGTCAACAGCCCCCACCCCAACGCCTAGCCGCAGTCCTCAGAACCACGCCACCGCCAACCACAACTCCAACGCAGCTTCCAGTTCCCGTCAAATCATTGGCCCCCGCTGGGTCAAACCCTCCGAGACGAAGCTGGAAGCGGTCAAAGCCGCCGCAGCGCGAGAGACGCAGCAGAGTCGAGGGGCATCACCGGCTCCATCCAGCCCCAACGATGCCGTTTATGCTCAACGACGACCCCGGCCCAAGGGGTTCATCCCTGGCTCTGATCGGGGCTCCAATGCCTCCCAGTATGACAACGTACCAGGACCATCAGAGCAGGAGTTTGAGATTCTGGAGCTTGAGAAGCCTCCATTCAGAATGAGGGCCCCTCATAATGAGTCTCCCTTTACCGTACCAGCACCACACCAGGCCAGCAACGTCGTCTCGGCCTCAACAGGGCCCAGAATGACCAAGCATCACCTTGCCCCTCAGTTTCCACACAACAGTCCCCCAGGGTTACCTACCGGCTACCCCGGGGCTCGGAGTCTGTACAACACCCCCCCTAAACAGCCCTCTCCAGGAAGAACTACAACCGAAGTTCCCATCCTCCACCCAGGCTACAGCGTGAGCCTGGACCACCGAGGGGAGGACAAACTTTACACAGACCCCAGCACATCATATAGGGAACTGGTGTATGCCACCACCCAGCGGCGGCCCAGCAACCTTTCTCCTGAGAAGGCGCTACAAAATAACTCGTTTGCCACCTACCGTAGGCAGCCAGAGTCCACCCGAAACCTTCAGAGCAGCTCCACTCCAATCTACTTGCAGCAACTAACGTCAACCACACAAATGCAAACTTCCCTAGACTACAGATTTGAGGAAAACACCCACTTCATGCCAGGAGGCAGGCCTCAGCCAATCGTAGATGGCTTCCAATGGGAGCCAGACGATGAGCGCCCTCCTCAGTCCCCCGGTGGAATGAATCGTTCACCCAGTTTCCAGCAAGCCCAAATGTCTCCAGTTCATGAGTTCACCTTCCCCCCTAACCCAGATGTTCTCCCTCACTACAGGACACAGTTCCAGGAGCAGCGGCAACAGCACCCCCAGCTGTTTGGTGGACCACACTACAGGCACGCATCAGAGGCTTTTGCCATGCAAGAGTCGATGCTGCTGTGACGTTAGGATAAAAACTGAGGTGTAGTCACGGACACTGTGGTGAAGACGAGCAGAACTTGGTTCTGTTCCTGCTCTGTTGTTCTTTACATGTGAACAAAACGCTGGAAGACACACCAGCCTCTGACATTTCTACTGATCGCTTTAAAAACTGAAGATTTTATTTTATTTTTGGATGTAAATCATGAACAGAGGTTACAATATAAATATATACATATATATCTTTTAGAGTCTGATGATGTACAGTGGATTTTTGTGTTAATCTTGAGAGTAAAACAGATTTTTTTTTAATATCTTACACCCAGGTATTTAAATCTGAGATTAATTCCCCCTGTTTGCTTCAGGATGATTTTTATTAAAGGACCAGGGAGCTGAAATGATCGGGTTCATTTCAATCATGGTGCAAACAGCAGCTTATGTTTGGTTTTTAGTGAGTCTTTGTTACAGTTCAGTAGCAATTTTCAATCATAATTAATGTTTAATGCATTTTTCTAATTAAGAAACCAGTTGTTTATTTTTACACTTCAACCATAAATACTAAATTACATTAGGGCTATATAACTATATATAATTAAGTAACTAAACTGCTAGCATTAGGGACCCATTTTAGATGCTGTAACAGCTACAGCGTCTGGATCAGGATGGAAACTTGTTTCAGATTCATTTCCAACCTTATGTTTTGTTCATGCCTGCTACCTTTTGACTACTGGACCGTGATCTAGAACACACTACATGTACCATAAACGTTATGCATTTCAACTATGAACTGACCACATTCCATTTTTTATTGTTCATTCTCTGGTTTAGATGTTTTTAAACAGCATTAAACTGATTCTCGTTGCAATTTCTAAGTTATATTTGCATTTTGTGAAACAGTCAAACAGCAGTTTCTTCTCACAGTTTGTTTAATAAAAGCAGGTGGTGAAATTGACTGTTTGAATGCTTTTGTGCTTTAAATCTTACTTAAACTCTGTCGTTTATTTCTTAAAGAAAACCTGATTATTTGGGATTATTTGATTATTGTTTTAATGCCAGCTACTTTCTTTAATACATAATATAAAATACGGAAATATTCTTCACAAAAGATTGCTTCAGTAATTTTTACATTACATGCAACATTTTAAAACAATATACAATAGCCTGGATTAGGCTTGTGGAAACATTTACATGCCCTACAATACAGAAAACCCAATAATAATTAGATTTATTGAGCCTCGGTTATAAAATCTTGCAAAGTATTGTTAAAAACTTCTGAACAGTCACAAGTTTGACCCAAGTCAGCCAGTTCAAAGGCAACGCTAAACACTCAAATGTATGTAAACTTCTGATCTTAGAGGCATTAATAACTAAATCTTAAACAGATTGTTTTACTCATTTTTGGGGCATTTACCAAGTAGAAATATTTTTGTGATTCTGATCTGACACAATACAATTTGGATCTGATTCAGCTTCAGACAGGAAGGAGAAAAAGGTTTTTGTAAACTTCAGCTAAAACTTTCTGTCATAATATTCTAACAGTTTAATGTGCATTTAATCAGCTTGTTATATTAGCATTACTCAATAATGATGAGAAGGTAAAAAAAAAAAACAACTATAAAATACTGAGTGTTTAAATCCTATATTTCTGTTAAACCCTTGTGTTGTATTGCAGGTCAAAAGTGACCCACTAGCATGTTTAGTTGTACAAAAAATACCTTCAACTATCTTTTCACAACTTGAAATTTTATGACTTTTCTTAAATTGACCCCATCATTAGAAAAAGTGACACTTTGTTTTTGTTTCCATTTGGGCTGCACACCTCTGGGGTACAAAGACTGTCTTATGGGTCATTTCTGACCCATGAATTAAAAAACCATTTAAACACCAGAAAACAGTTCAAAGGTCACACAGAAACTGGCTAATATATACACACACACAACTACACACCAACATATGCACCCATGCACACACATCAAATAAACTGGATTGATGTATGAATTCAACTTGTGTTTGACCTGCATCTGCAACTAGCCCTCACATCACACAAGCTCCAAAACGCAACAAAAAAAAAACAATGTGTCAGACATAATAAAAACAAATTCAGTATATATTTAGGATATAAAAATGTCCTAAATCAAAATACCCCTAGTTTAGTCCTTGCTGAAGTTGTGAACAAATGTTTCACTGTCCAACATGTCACAGGTTGTACGTTCACACATACTGTCCTACACAAGATGTTGAACATCTTATACAATTTTGCAGGATGTTTTGAACATCTTATGGTTAAGATGTTCAAACTCTTGACCATAAGAATTTGAACATCTTGATCTGCAAGATGAACAAAAATTCTGAAAAATTATTTGAACATCTTATGGTCATCATCTTATGTTGAAGATGTTCTTATGTTGAAGGATGTTGTATGAGAGAAGTATTTTCATAACTGACGTCCTAAAAGAATGAACAGTTGACAAAAAGGTTACAGATTGTTTTTTTCCCTTTCAGTATAGTTAATTCAGAAGTAATTACTTCACATTTATATAATTACAATAATAAACATTTACTGTGTAAACAAAAACTTATGACAGTTGGTTTGTCATAAAAAGAAAAGTGTAATACTGTTGATTGTCTGTGTTGTGGAACAAAAGAATACATGATAAAAATGAATTAAATTGAGTTGAATTGATAAATAACAGATTGTTTCATTATGCAAAATAGATTTTGGATTTCAAATTCAAGTAAGCTGCTTTATTTTGGGGCTTTTGTTAGGGAGGATCATTTTTTACCCTTAGGACAAGGGGAGTAAACAGAATGTTAAGATCGCAGTTAGTTTCACTTTAGAAATAAAGTTGTGTAAATATAACAGGTGAAGTTTCTCTTACCTGTAGTTAAAAAAAATGTTTTATCACGGTCAGCTGGTTGGAAAGTTCATCAAATCCTCACAAATGGTGGAAGGGTTGAAGTCAGTTGGATGTAGGTCACTAAAGTCGGCCTCTAGCTGATTGTGTTTTTCAGGAACATTTTCAAACACTGAAACCAATAAAACAAAAGAAACACCATCAACGGATGTGAAATCACAAAGTTCACTCCGTCTTGGGCAGATTCATACAACTAACAGCTTCATATGAAAATATTGACGGAATTCAGTTGTTCAATGTTAATATCTGCTTACATAGTGATGTGTCCCACTGATGCCAAAATTTTTATTCCAATTCTTTTTTAAATCACTGAAATCAGTTCCATTAAAACCTGAGTAGATTTTAGCTTGCACCACTCAAATAACTTCTTTAATATCCAAGAAGCTCAATATTCAAGTTCAAGTATAAGAGTTTTAGGTCAGCTAGAGTTTTAAGTAGCTCGATTTCAAGGTTGTCTGGAGATAACTGGAGCGGAATAGCGATTTGGCCGAACCAGATGCTAACCTTAGCCTCCACAAAAACAGAACACCACTTTATCACTGCTAGCTTCATAACAACCAATTACAACAAGATAAAAGCGCTCTAAACCAAACCCGCTGAACAGTCAAACGTTAAGAACAACTGACAACCAAAGCATATCTTAGATGTAAACGAATAAACAAAGTTAGCATGGATGCCAACAGTCGGCCATCCGCTAGCTTAACTTTGATATTTTAATCTACAAACTGTAAACCTGTAAATGGTTAAAGTAACACTTACCAGCTTTTTAAACAAAACTCTGAACTTGTTATATTTTTCATTCCGCAAATGAAAAAGTTTTTCTTTGGCTAATAACGTTTTTATTTGGTACAGGTATAGTACGAATCAAGATGGCAACCGGAAGTGACATAAATTTCCTGTTGTCGTGGAAACAATCCTATTTCCAAGCACTGTTCAGGTGAAATCACTCAATCAAGTTTATTCATATATTGCGCACAATACAGAGAGCTCATAGATACTCAGAAATGAAGCAGATCTGGATTAAACCTCGCCAAGCTCTGTCAGCTCTGTCAGGCAGGGACAACACATGAGTTTTATACCAGAGATAAAGAATTAACAACAAGGGGAGAGACAGTCTGGTTCTGATGCAGCTGTAGAAAACAACTTCCAACCTTCTACATGAAACCCAAACAGTTCTTTTGGTGAGAGTTCATAAGCATTTCATATGACATGACTAGCAAAAATGACCCACTTGTAATTTTCCATGACACTGTACATGTATTTTTTTCTTTCTCGGTATTTTTTGTTTTTTACATATTTTTTATTTATATGCATATACAAATAACACATTGTGTTTCTATCTACTTAGTCAGTTCAATTTTATTTAATTAAATGTATCATCATTGACTTATTTACAGAAAGATTATTATTTTCAAGTTCTTGGACTTTCACTTGGTAACAGTGTATTAATATTGTTAAATGTTTACTTCACCCCTCCATTTTTGTTAATTTTTTTAAATTAATTTCTTGCAAAAATTTGAAATGATCAAAAATGCACAGATCACAATCTATATATTTCTGGTATTTTCTTTATGAAAACAAACCATCTCAGTAACGACAGTAGGAATATGTCTTTGCTAAAAAAAGATTTATTCTGAATTACAGTATAATTTACAATACTTACAGGAACAGCTGCATAAAAGCTGCACAGACACACCGGAAACAAATATTACAATTATAAATTAAATATATTAAAGCATAAGCATACTACAGTTATGTCATATAAAGTATTGTTCTGATTATGCCACTGATTAGTGTCACATCATTCAGCAGCCCTCAGGCTTTTGTGATTTTTGCAATCAGAAAACTACGGTACTGCTACAAAACCTTTACTGATTGTTCTGCTGTTAAACATTACAGAACAGGTTTTATTCATTTTCCTCATGAATCAAACTTTAATAGTACAGAAAACCAATAAACTATGATTTGTCTTTGAAGGAGCAACATGAATGTAAAACTTCTACAAAAACATCCACAGTGGGTTGTTTCTGCAGATCTTAAGGCACAAAATCGTTCTGAAGTTCAATCTGGGCAAAACAGATGTAATGTTTGGGTGAAATGAAAAAAATATTTAAACTTAGCTCTTTATCATGCTGCAAATTGCTCCAACAGGTAATTTCAATTAGTGACCAAAGATCACTCTATACTAATAAAGATGTTTACTAAGAGATAACCTCTCCCAGAGTGGGTCAGTCATGAACTTTCTCAGGTTTATGGCTCCACACAGGTTTGCGTTTCTCTAAGAAGGCCTGGATCCCCTCCTGTCCATCTCTCAGAGCCAGGTTGTCCACCATCACCTTGGAGGCAGTGGCATATGCTGCATCTCTGCCTTGAGCCATTTGTCTGTAAAAGAACCAGAAACACAAGAAGTAAATGCTGTCCTTTGTGTCAGGTATTGACTGCATACCATTAATAACAGCGTACCTTTGGAATGTGGCCTTGCCAAGAGCTACAACAGGTCGACTGGACTGACACACTCGCTGGGCGATGGCCAATGTCTCCTCCTCCAACCGCTCCTCTGGCACCACCTTGCTAATCAGGCCATGCAACAAGGCATCATGGGCTGAGATAGGAGACCCTGTCAGCAGCATCTCCATGGCAACCTGTTCACAAAACAAAGTGATAAGAGTTTGATAGAGGACTTCAATGACTGTGGGTGATTTCCTGTTGACCAACAAAATAGCAGAACGACGAGTGCTCAAGGATCTCACCATCACTATACCTCCAAGTAAATATTTTAAGCAGCACAAATAATTAAAAATATGACATTTTAAATTATTTCCCAATACTACTTTGATTCTTGAGATATAAATGAATAACATTCATTGCGAATAAACAGCCACCAGGTGGCGCATGTATCAGGTGAAAAAGATTTGTCATCAACTAGAGAAAAATGTTGCCAGGTCCAGTAAGAACTTCTGGGATAAATCCTAAACCTGCTGAATACCTCAAAAGTGAAACAAAACCACTTTTATCTCAGCAGAATCCCTTCAGTTTGTGCCATAATAACATTTTTGAAAAGTGTCAGTACCTTTCTTGGCACCGCTCTGCCGATGGCCACCGCCGGCGTCGAGCAGAACAGACCCACGTTGACGCCCGGAGTGGCAAAGGTGGATTTCTCAGTCGCAACTGCAATATCACAACTGGCAACCAGCTGGCAACCGGCTGCCGTGGCAACGCCGTTCACCATGGCGATCACTGGAATAGGGAGGTCTTGTATCAGAGTCATCACCTGAAACACAAACATTACTAACAGCTGAGGTTATGAACACCTCAGGCCTTGTTTCCATGCCTTTACTAAACTCCAATCCAACAGGTATTTTATGTCAGAAATCTTTAAAATAAAGAGAAATATTGACATTTTCAGTGCTTGGTTATCTGATGTAAGGATTTATTTCTCAATTGGAACATGTTTTGACTCTTCAGCTGGAGTTTCAGTCCCATCCCAGACACAAACTGACCTCTGAGCAGGTTTGAAACACCTTGCTGTGGTATTCTCGGCCCTGAGTGGACGTCAGCTCCTTCAGGTCGTGTCCCGACGAGAACACCGGACCTTTGGCTGAAACAAGCAGCACAAAAGTAGGACCAACTGCTTCCTGTCTCTATTATGAATGAGTAATTAAAAGCAGACCTGATATGATGATGACTCTGAGATCTTCGCCATCAACATCAGTCAGGATGTTTTCTCGGAGGGTTTCCAGCATGGACAAGGACAGAGCGTTCCTCTTCTTAGGGTTGTTTAAAATGATCCTCCTGATAGAAATGTAGCTTTTTAACACATTATAAAATATTTTAAAGAACATTTGCCACAATAATATTCTCTTAAACTGACACTTTTTTATTGCTCCTGTACCACCATGTGCGTACCGTACATTTAGTCAAATCTAATTTACTTCATTTCATAAATTATTAACAATTGTTTCTGGACATTGTTACCTTTATGTTCACTATTTGAAATGTTTCTTCATGAGGTTCTTAATTTATTACTGTATTTTAGTCTTATATTTAAGTTTTTTATTACTATGTAATTACAATTATTTCGGCAACAGTTTGTGTTATGTTTAGTTTGTTTATATCCAGAAATTGTTATAGTTACAAATAAACCTTTAAAAATAATAAACAGTGGGCTCTCTCCCTTCCTTTTTTATCGACTGTCAGCAGCAGCCATTGGATCAACGATCAGTTCTCACTACCCAACTGGGTTCAGAGTCATGTTTGCTTAACTAACTGAAGTCGGGTTGATTCTCCTCTCACACAATGATGCAGACTTCCCCAGGCTGGGAATCGGGGTAAAATCGGGTCAAACTTGTCTTGTCCAAGTCCGAGTTCAATTCGGATTGGACTTTATTGAGATAAATATGAATTCTGAAGCATATAATTGGGTCCATTTTCCTTGTAGAAACTAAACAAAGTGAATTTAATTTAAATGTATTATGAGGTACAAAGGCCTGCAGGTAGACGGCACAGATTCAGGGCCAATTTCTTTCCGAGGTTGTCATGGTGATAAACTACTCTGCAGCCACTTTAGCGTAATAACATTCTATTTTACTGTTTATGTCTACTCATTAGATTTCATTATGTATTGAAATATTTCAGCAGGTTTTTAGTTTTAAATATAAATTAAAATTTTAGATTGCTACATTAAGATTGTCTGAATCCAAGACATTTATATTGATGCAACCGTGACAAAATTAAAAAGGGAATTTAGTATTCCCGTTTTTGTAATTTTGTATAAACTCCAAAAAAAAAAAGTAATTTATGTAATTTAGTTTTTTTGAGGTTATTGAGGTTGTTCTAATGCATAATAAATTCCGAACCTGAAAATTTATGTTCACTTCTACTGAAGTAAAAGTTGTTTACACCAAAAATAAAGCTAAATGTCTTGATTTACCACAACAAGGTGATAATGACCGCGGTAATATTTCAGCCGAATTTCCACTGAGACCCATTAAAATGTTCTGGTTCAGTTTGTGGACCACAGAAAGCAGCTCTTTACTGAATCCTCAGTTCCTCCTTAAATGCTCTCTTTCTACCAGAGGGTTCGGGTCGGTGAAGCGACGTGTTTTTAATGGCAGCACCTGATTCCGTGCTTCTGTTCTCTCACAGTCAGCGGTTCCGGTTCCGACTGGGAGTAACACCGAGAAGCGGACAGCAGCGGTATCCTCCTGCTGAGCTGAAACACAGAAACACCTCCACACAACACACTGCGAGACATTTTACAACCTTCTTTCCACTACTTCCGGTTTATGACGTCAGGAATGACATGCACTGTACGTAGTCAAACAGACCCGATCTGCGCATGTGCAGAAACCAGAAATTGACAGAAAAAAAAACACAAAAAAAAGGAGAACATTTGATTTCTCTGCTAAAATATTTATGGTAGTCATAAATTAATCAGCTGATCTCTCAGTTGTGTTTGATTTTATTTCATATTTAAAACAATAAAAAACATAAAATTACTTGCAAACATTTCTCATGGTTTTCAACATAATCAACACTGATAGTTTTGTTTAGACTTTCCCTTGTCCTGACTGATTAAAAAAATTATAGTAAAACCCACATATTCCTTCAAACCATAAAATTTTATTCTACAGATAATTCACAGTTATGTTACAATTTGTTTTGCTGTCGTCATTTTTACTGCTGGCCAAAGTCACTTCTCCAAGCAGAAACACAGTTTTTTTTACACTGACCAATTAGAAACACCTTCATAAAATAATTAAAAATGAAAGAAGTAAAAACTATTATAATCCCTGGACATTCCTTCATAATAAACTAAAAATTATAAGAGTTACTGTGAGAGCATAAGCTATTGAACTTTTCATTAATAACATACATTCATTGTCTATATTCACCTTTCTTTGCTCAGAATGTGTCACCATTTAGTGAGGAAACATTATCTGACAGCTTAAAACAAGAAACTGTTGCAGAAAGTGCAGGAAAGCAGAGTTTCTAATGATCCACGGCAGCAGTGATTTTCTGCGGTGCGATCTTTATTGTGACCCCGCTCCAGGTGCTGATGTATGGAAACAACCTGTCGGTGAAAGTGTGTGTGAAGGTGTGTATGTGTGTTCCAGTTTCTGCATCTGAAAACGACAGCCGTCCTCCATCATAGTCCAGGAAAACCCGGATCCTTCCTGGGTTTCCCTTCACAGAGACATCAGACCCCGGATCTGTTGGGGAAAGTGTTTTGTATTCTCCTTTGCAGAACATGAGCCTCCACAGTCCGGAGCAGATGACGCCTTTCCTCACATCCGACCCCGCCAGCACACCCAGAACGTAGGCATCGTTTTCTCCTACCTCCACCTCCCAGCTGTGACATCCTGAGGTGAAACTCTCTGAGCCAACGACAGAAATGAAGTGGTTGATCCTCTCTGGATTGTCAGGAAGCTCCTGTTTTCCTGTGCCCTGCGTCAGACTGGTCAGATCGTCGGACAGAGTGAGGTCTGGATGGGCCGTGTTTGGATCCAGGACGACAGGAGTGAAGGAGATCATGTCCTTCATCTTGCTCCAGACGTTGAAGCTCAGGTTTCCCAGATGTCTGGCCTCATCGATCAGCGCTCCTGAGATCAGCTCCGGATCATCAGGAACCGGCTGCTGCTGGATTCTCTTCACGGTTTCTTTGTAATTCAGCAGAAACTGAACATCTTTTGCTCTCAGTTCATGTTCTGTGGTTTTAATTATTCCTGACAGATCTGAGATTTCTTTGCTCAGCGCTCTGATCTTCTCCGTCATCATGTGACTCTTCTGCTCCTCTTCCTCCCTGAGTGCACTCAGCCTGGCCTCCTCCTCTTCCTCCAGGAACTGGTGAAGCCTCTTAAACTGCTCTTTGATCTTCCTCTCTGTAGCTTCAGCCTGAGTTTTGATGTGACCTGCAGTTTCATCACAGCTTCCCTTCACTTCATGGATGAGCCTCATCCTCTTTCTTAAGGGCTTCAGGGAATCCTGCAGCGTTTTCTTGGCCTGCTGTCCGGCCTCTTCGGCGAGCTGGAGCCTGTGTTCGCTGTGCGTCTCTGACTTCCTGCAGACGCGGCACAGCAGCTGCTGCTCCTCCACACAGAACAAGCTGAGTGTTTCTGCATGCAAACTGCAGAGCGGCTCAGATCCTGAAGCTCTCACCTCGTCACACGCCATCTTCAGAGCAAAGTTAAGGTTAAATATTGTCTTTGATGACCTTCTCTTGCAGACTGGACACTCAGTAGTTTCTCTTTCTCTTTCTTTCTCCCAGTTTGTCTTTAAACAGGAGACACAGAAGCTGTGCTCACACGTCAGAGTTACTGGATTCTCAAAAATGTTCTGGCAAATTGGACACAGAAGGTCTTCCCTTTGGTTTGAAGCCATGACTCTAGACGTTCCTCTGAACTACGCAGACAGTCTCACTTTTTAAATCTTCTAGTTCTTGTTTCTCTGCCTGCAGTCGATCCGTTTTGTTACCACCTCGTACCAGGATGTTACCAGGTTTACTTCCTGACTCACCTGAAAGGCAGGTGAGGGAGGAGCTTTTTAAAAAGAGCAGGAAATGCCAGCCCGCCTCCTTCCTGGCTCTGATTGGTTGTTTTGCATTTCTTCAGATGGCAGTAGCAGCTCTGGGAGGAGGTGGACATCCATCTTTTTACAGATTATCTGTCTCATGTGAAGCTCTCATGACATGGTGACAGTTTTAACTAATGAAACATTTTGTTTATCAAGATATTTTTGTTTACTTAATTTGTGCTTCAGGTAATAAATTCAGATTCTGTCAACAGTTTAAGTTCAATATAAAAATCGTTTTCATTTTCAGAAACTTCTGCTCAAATTTTGACAAAACGATAGAAACAATATTCATAACAAGTTGGTGCATTTATTGTCAAACACAAAAACAGAACATTAGTGATTGGCTCTTTATAATTACTGTTAAAGGATGAGAAACAGCCTGCATGTCTGCACATCCAGTAAGCAGAAACACTTTGAATAAGTCAGAAAAATGAAATATGAGATATGGAATGACGCCGTTTGAGCCTCAACTAGCAGTTATTTCTACTTGGATTAGCATTTTGATGAGCATTGTTGTGCAAATTAATATTTTCTGAACATAAAGTGCTGCTTGATGTTATTTACGTGATTTTGTTCTGAGAAAACATCTGGTAGCACTTTATGAGGAGTGTGAAGAATACAGACAAAAAGCATTCAGACACATGAAGGAGTCTTTATGAATGTTGATATCTGTTGTCATAAAGCATCAGCCGGGAAATAATGAAACTTTTAAAGCAAAGTTGCACTAAAACCTGCATTAAAAGTCTCATTATTTACCAAATGACACTACAGTTATAAACATTCCTTCATGTTCATAACAGCTGTTCTGTCTTATACACAGCCCTTCAAAGAGTGTTACCAAACATCCCATAAAGGTGTGTGTGTGTGTGTGTGTGTGTGTGTGTGTGTGTGCGTGTGTGTGTGTGTGTGTGTGTGTGTGCGGGTGGGTGGGTGTGTGTCAGTGCAATCACCTGCTAATGAAGATAATAACAGTAATAATAACAACAACAACAGACGCACTGAGACACGAGTCGCGTTGAGGCGGGGAGCAGGAGGAGTCCCGTCAGAGAAACAGTCCTGGTCCCGGCCAGGAGGAACAGCGCACCCTGCAGGAGGAAGGCCTCATGTCAGGTGACAGCGTTCAGGCTCTGGCCGCCCTCCGCCGGGGTGAAGAACTGCACTTTGGGCGGAACCAGCCCGGAGTTGTTCCTGCGCAGGCTGCCGCCGCTGCCGCTGCCGCCGCCGCCGCCTTTCCGCATGGAGTTGTTGCGTCTCATGGAGTTTCGCTTCCTGAGGGAGTTCTGGTGCGACAGCTCACTCTTCTGCAGCGTCTGGATCAGGATGTACGGCTTCTCGTCCAGCTCCCGAGCGCTGCAGCTGGGCGTGCTCACCTTCAACAACAGCAGCCTGCTTTACTTATGCTAATTAAATGCAGTAATTAGTGAACAGTGACTAAAAACATTCTAAAAGTTTATGTTTCTTACATATTTAGTAGATTTTCTGTGCCAGACGTTCAAGTTTGACCTAAAGCACTCACTTTAACCGTGTTGCCGAACTTGGAGTAGTCCACGGAGTACACGCCCTCCTCCTCCGTAACGATGGGAACGAAGCGGTGGCCCCACTGGATCTCCTCAGAGACGTAGGAGGTCCGGGCCTGGGTGGTGATGCCCGTCGTCTCCACGACTCCCTCCAGGATGACGATCACCTCCAAGTCGCTGCACTGCAGCTCCATGGCCGACAGGTCGTACAGCGGGCTGATTAGACAAACATTTACAGAAAACACAAGAAAAACGAGTTTCATATAAAACATGAGAGGAAATCTGCAAAACCGTCCTAAATTAGTAATCAATCAGAGGTGGGTTAGTACGAGTAAAACGACTTCTACATATTGTTACTTGAAATTACTTTAGTAAAAAGTATTTGATAAAAAGTATACTCAAGTACTGAGTAACTGATTCATTTATCAATCATTTAATATTTAAAACTTACATCATCAGATGGACCAAAATATAAAGTCAAGTGGACATTTTAGCATTTTAAGCATGAAAATGACATTAACTTATATAATTAACAAAACATATAACAAAATCAGGCCAAATATGTTTTTTCCAAATGAGTTTCTTTCAATAAAAAGTTAAACTTGATCATGTCTGGTGAATGTTTGGTTAAAACATGTTTGTTTTTCAATCAGTGGATAGAAAATTCAGACATTTTACTGAAGTAAGAGTAAAGACACTTTATAATAAAATAAAAATAAAAAGTACAGCATAGTAAAAATACACGTAAATGTATTTTTTTCTCAAAGTTACTCAAGTAAACATGACTCTGTATTTTATTGATTTCAAATATTTTTTGTTTCTCATTTCAGAAAGTGAAACTAAACATTAATTGGATTTATTAGATATTATTCAAATATTCCAAGCCTTAATTTTTGTTCAATTACTGAAAATGAAAACCCAACATTCAGGATTTCTGCAGGTTTCACCAACTCAAATTTAAGACTTTTAAAGACTATTATAAATGAAATTTAAGACCTGTATTCCCTAAGTTTCCCCAAAAACAACAACAAAATTTAAGACTCGTGATAAATGTATTTAAGGCTAACTTACTGATACATTAATTTATTCGATTAAAGGCTATCTTGTTAAATTTTACCTGTGTACACATAATTCTTTATGATATTCTGATATTTGGAGAAGGAAGAAAAAGTCGCCAAGTTTAAAGTAAGGGTTTATTTTCCCAGTTTTGCGTTGAACCTGTTTTTGTCGATGACGTGGCAGATGATGAGCGGGGCGAGGAGGAACAGGCTGTTGCTGGCGAGGGCGCTCTCAGTCTGGACGTCGATCTGATGGATGGGGATTATCTCGCCCTCTGGAGTCGTCGTCTTCCTCACCACCTGCAGGCCGAACCATTTACCAACCAAAATATGTTGGATATATGCAACATGAACCTCTAGCTGTCAAATGTTGGTGAAAATGAAAACAAACTTTATCGGTTCCTTTGCTCAAAAGTTCATTTTGTTTTTGTAATAAATAATCTAAAGCCAACTAAATTAATCCATTATTAAATGAATAAATTACTAATTCAAATTACACTACAGTGCATAAATATTATTAGCATCATGCCGCTAAGCTACCAACCTGTATTGCTGAGCTAAGCTAGGCTAGTTAGCCGTTAGCATGCTGCCCTGTTAAATGAGTTTCTGTTTACATTTTTGTTGTTTCAACACAGAAAATATGTTTCTACTTAAACAAACTAGGTGTGTGTAATTGTTTTGTTACCAAAGGATAGTTTTATTATGCAAAGAAAAACATTTAGGCAGGGAGAATACCTTTAACTACTGCTAAAAATCTAGCAAAACCAAAGGTTTTACAAACACTTTTCCAACAAATAAGTTTTAAACTGAGCTAAATGTTAAAATCCGATGTTCTTATATTATTCATATATAGATATAATTGCACATGTTTTGTTTCTCTTTATTTATTCAGTTTTTCATATTAAAGGACAAACAGCAAATTGTCCTTGTTATGTGGTTTCTAACTTCCATTTATTATCTAGATCCAAACACCTAAGTGTTTGGATCTTAAGCATTTTGATACTTAAGTATCAAAATGCAAAATTAAAAAATAAAAGACGCCTGGCTGTTTTAAGGCCAGATTTTTTATGTACTTCTGTTGTCCATTTTACAGTTCCAATAGCAAAAAAGAAAATAATAAAAGTACTTTATTATTAAGATTTGGTTAAATTAACTTTTCAATTCCAATATTCTTCACTTTACTGTTGAATGAATATAAATATGTTTTTAATGTTAATTTGTTCTAAGATACAATATTGCTACGAGTTACAAAATACTGTCAACCAGTTTAATCCTCAGAGGTTAAAAGAGATAATCTAAATGAACAACCTGTAATCTGACGGTGGCTCCAATAATCATGCTCTTCCTCAGATCTCCAATGCGAATCATGAAGCACAGACGGTTGTTCCTCACGGCGATAACGGCGTGACGGCTAAAGATCAACGTCTCCGCTCGGCGGTTCGACTGAGCCGTCTTCATAAAGATGCAGCCTGAGAACGGAGAAACGCCCAATAATGTCCAACTCTTCTAGTCTGTGATTGGTTGGTCGTCTCTGCATCAGGAAATGAATGTTTCTACCCAGCATGACGGCGTTGATGATGAGTCCCACTATGTTCTGCAAGATGAGGACAGTAATGGCCGCCAGGCAGTGCTCTGTTATCATCCGACCTCCAAAGCCGATGGTCACCTGAACCTCGATGGAGAACAGGAAGGCTGAGATAAACGACCTGGGAAAAGAGAAAACACTGAGAAACTCAGACTTTTTAAACAAAAAATCCCAGTAACACAAATCAGATCATTAGTTTAATACTGTTTTACACCGAAAGATTTTTTTTATTTATTTTTTTATCATTGGTGCTGTTAAATTTGCGCTTTGTGTTTTTCTTCATCAGTTTTGCATAAGTTTGGTACGTTCCATTTGGATTGTGACAGATCAAATGTTTTACCAATTCCTTGGTAAGTTGGTTTACCAAAGTAGGAAGAAATGACCTTCACTTCAGGATATAGGTCATTTCTACACCATGAAGTTGTGTTAGAATGCTGCATAAACAGCAAATTGTCATCTAATATTGGAATATTTTGGCGGGGCATGTGTTGGCGGGGCCAAAGGGGTCAGGTGTCATGTAGGATAGGCAGTGACCACCGACCTTGGCAGTTTGATCACTTTATTGTTGAAGTTATCTTGCATTGATCCTCTGCTACAGTTGCTGGCTTCCAAGATGTGTTATACCTCTCTGGTAGGGAAGGAACCTGAGCTGGTGAGTGAAGTCGAGAGGTTCCAGCTAGATATTGTCGGATTCACCTCGACGGGTCTGGAACTGATCTCCTCGAGAACGGTTGGACACTCTCCTGCTCTGGAGTTCACCACTCATCGGTTCCTATCTTGACACCCATATACTAGAGTTTATCCAAACAGTAGTTCAGATTACTCATCCTTTTTGGAGTCCTTGGAAGGTCTTCTGGTGATCACTCCTGCGAGGGACTCCTTTTAGTTGCTGGGGGATTTCAACATGGGCATTGACAGTGAGACCTGGAGGAGCGTGATTGGAAGGAATGGCTCCCTGGATCTGAACCAACCAGGTTTTGTTATTGGACTCAAGCACTCATCATAACACAAGTTATACTATTTGGTCAGAGTCTTCACACAACAGATCCAGATCTGATTCTTGGTTCTTTAGCTCGGTTTTGTCAGACCTCTGCTAGGAATCTTGGTTTTACTTTTGATAGTTGTTTAAAGCTAGATAAACAAGTTAGCTCTGTCGTTAGATCAAGTTTTTATCACCTGCGTATTTTAGCTAAAGTTAAATCTTATTTTTGTTTAAAAGACTTTGAAGGACTTATCCATGCCTTCATCACATCTCGTTTGGATTATTGCAATTCATTATATAGAGGTCTGGATAAATCACAGATGCAGCGACTTCAAATGATCCAGAACGCAGCGGCTCGGCTTCTTACAGGAACCAGGAAGCGTGACCATATAAGGCCCATACTGGCCTCTTTACATTGGCTGCCTGTTTTTTATCGAATAGATTTTAAGATTCTCTTATTAACTTATAAAGCTTTAAATGGATTAGCTCCCCCTTATCTTCTGGAACTTTTAAAATCTCAGTCCGTGTCCAGAACCCTACGTTCTAATAATCAGCTTTTACTGACAGTTCCTCGGACCCGACTTAAGAGGAAAGGAGATCGGGCTTTTTCTGCTGTTGCTCCTTCTCTATGGAACAATCTACCTCTCCAAATTAGATCTGCCCACAGCCTGGATCATTTTAAATCGCTTCTTAAAACTCATTTTTATTCCTTGGCATTTAATTGAACTAGTGTTTGATACTTTGTTTTTATTTATTTGTGGCGTTGTCACTCTTGTACAGCACTTTGGTGCAGTTCTATGCCTGTTTTAAAGTGCTATATAAATAAATTTGACATTGACATTGACATTGACATCATGGATTGTTCGTAGTGAACACCAGGTTCAAGCATAAGAGTGTCCATATGTGCCACAACTGAATGACCGACTTTGTTGAGGTTTCCTTTGATCTTGGACACTCAGGTGAAGAGAGGGGACAAAGTTATCAACTGTTCACTACCTGGTGGTGGAGGATGCTGGTCAGTCCCAACCACCACGGTGGTTCAAAAGCTTCTCAGTGGTGGGGTGGATTCACACAGAGGTCCTTAAGGTTCTGGATGCTGTAGGGTTGTGTTGGTTGAGATGTCTCTGCAATGTCAACCAGTTCCCCTGGATTGGCAGACCTCTTAGTTGGTTCCCCAATTTAAAAAATGGGGACTATAGAGTATGTTTCCACTATAGGAGAATCACACTCTTAAGCCTCCCTCGTCAAGTCTAGTCCGGGGTTCTGGACAGGGCGGTCCGCTCGATAGGATTCAGGAAGAGTGGTGTTGTTTTCATCCCACAGGGTCTTGGAGGGTGTGTACGAGTTTCTCCAACCAGTTTATGTGTTTTGTGGACTTGGAGAAAGAGTTGGACCGTGTTCCTCAGGAAGTCCTAGGATTCTCCGGGACAGCGGTACCAGGCTGTTAGGTCCCTGGATGACCGGTCTGCATTGTTCCTGCTGAGAGTTGGACTCAGTCAAGTTTGATCTTTGTTACTGATTCTATTCATAACCTTCATGGAAAGAATTTCTAGGCACAGCGAAGGTATTAAGTGGATCTTTTTTGGTTGCCCCAGTATCTGGTTTCTGTTTTTTAGAAGGTGATGTGGTTCTGTTGGCATCATCAGATCATGATCTAGAGTTTTTCCTGGAGTGACAGGGATGAAGCTCAGCACCTGCAAGTCCTAGACCATGGTCTTTAGCTGGATGAGGGCAGAGTGCCTTCTTCAAGTCGTAGAAGAGTGGAAGAGTTTAAGTATCTTGGAGTCTTGTTCACGAAAGAAGAAAAGCTGGAGTCTGAGATTGTAGGACAATGGTGGTGATGGTGGGAGGAATTTGCCACCAAATCGGTGGGTTGCCAGTTTGATCCCCCTCTGTCTGAAAATAATACTGTACAAGTAGAGACTACGTACCATCAACAGGCAGATTAGTGCACCTATCGACTTTCCCATCCTCATCTGGGACAATTACATCACAGAGTGAACAAATTTAGCAAGACCTGAAAACAGAACCCTGTGGGACACCAGTTTACAGACAAGTAGAAACATGGCAAGATCTGGAAAATAAACCACCAAAGTTAACTCAATACCATTATTATTGGCTATAATTATTTGTTTCAAAGTCAGGAGTTTGCTAAATAAAACCAAAACTGTTTCCAATTTCTTCTCATTATTATTTTGAGTTGTGTTGTTTGAGAAAATAAAGTTGAACCAAAACTTTTCCCGAATCTTTCCAGTGAAAGTTAGTTTGGATTTGGGCCTGAGATTTAGACAAATACGATAATTTTTTCATTAGCAGCCAAAAGAAACGAACATATTCGATATTCTCATCACAGAGCAGAGAACATCAAGAGAACTTAAAATATGCTGAAAAGTAAAACGATTCAGAAACCTTTTGGGTTTAATCTATTTAAAATCTAAAAGGTTGAGTTTCCCCCTCATTTTCCTCTGCTGCGTATAAAACGGAAAGGGGGAGAAAGAAAAGGGAGGAAGGAAGAGATAACTGACACTAAACCTACTTTCACTGTTCAAGTTTAACTTTTTCACTTTTCTGGCTCTTTGAGAAGTTTCTTACTCGACGTCGGTGACGCAGTGGGTCTCGTTTTTCCGCGCCGGGTCCATGTCTCCGTGCGCAAAGGCCACCAGCCACCAGCTCATCGCGAACAGCAGCCAGCTGCTCACGAAGGTCGTGGTGAAGATGACGAGCGTGAAGCGCCATTTCAGGTCCACCAGCGTGGTGAAGACGTCCTGCAGGAAGCGGCCCTGCTCGCGGATGTTCTTGTGCGCCAAGTTGCACGACCCGTTCTTGGCGATGAAGCGCGCCTTGTTCACGCGGTCCCGGAACACCGGCTTCCGCGGCAGCCGGGAGGCGAGACCCGGCAGCCCGAACTCCTCCGGGATGATGCTTTTCCTGGCCAACATCTCGCTCCTCTTCCTCAGCCGCCCTGAAGCCCAGATCCGCCTCACTCAGTGCGCCTTTACGCGCGGAAACATGCCGAAAATGCGCAAAAGATTAAAACGTCCCGACTTGGGAGCAGCGCGCCGCCTCTGCTCCGCTCCTCTGAGGGCTGGGACAGTGTCCTCTGTCCTATTGACGTCGTCCAACTTCCAGAGTCCAGACCCGATCAGGACTGGAAGCTGCTGCTGCTGCCTTCAAGGACTCCACCAGCACCGTCGGAAATCATACAAATTGCGCGTAAAAGAGGAAAATTTTGATTCTAAAAAATATTTAGCTATTAACAGCGTAATAATATGCATAATTTTGACTAGTTGCGGACTTTTAAGAACCGATAAACTAACTAAAACTCATATCGTAAATCAGTTTATTAAGATTTTCTGCTAATCAGTGGGCCTATTAAATCCACATCTTTTTCAACTGAAACATCAAAATTATATTTATTTTTGATGTCAAAGCTTTCGGAATCTTCGGAATCTACCAGTTTTCTCTTAATCTGTCCTGAATGATGATGGGCAGAATTTATTGCCTGCTCTTTTATAAATCATGAAATAAAGAAAATGTCTATTCTAAATCTCTATTTCTGGCCTTTAAACTCTTTTCAAATTGAATACAAATCTTATAAACATTAAAAACAGAAAAAATAAATCGGAATACATCTAAACAGTCCTCAAAGCCATAAATAGAAAATATTGGCAGAAAAATAAAACAAAACTGCTTTAAAACATCCTCACTCCTGCTCGTGTTGCGTTTTGCCTCCAATTATTAAGAAAATTAATCAATAATAAAGCTAAGAAATGAAAGCATGAGTCGTAATTACGTAACAAAATGACAATAACATCAAAAACGGGTTTTAACTCTCAGTTCTGTAAGAGGAATTCACAGATGTAACGCCAGAGGGCGCCATTCCGCAGCGCATTCCAAATCAACCTGCTGTGTGAGTTTCCTCCTTCAGGCTGGAAAAGAAAGAGTCTGACTTTACTTAAAACTGTTTTATTGTCATTTCATGTGTAAAAAATAGGCACAAATAATAAATCATTGTTTTATATTACTAAAACCCTTAGATATGCAAACAGAATTGACACATGCTTATAAAAATCATATAAAACTTGCATTTAATGTCACTAACAGTCGAGTGAATTCAGAACAAGTGAAACTTTCTGCATAGAGCTGCTGATGTCACTGATTTTTTAAAATTAAGTCACATTAATCTGTTTCATCTTGTTTGTTTTCACTGCTGCCGTTTTCAGACAGTTTGTTGTGTTAAAGGAGTCCAGCAGAGATGAATGCAGAAGAGTAAATATGCAAACAATTTGATATCAGCTGCATGGATAAAAAATAAAACAAAGGGAGAACAATGTTCAGAACTGAAGAGGAAAGGTTGAAGTGAAGATTTTAACATGAGGAGTGAAAAAACAAACAAACCTGATGATGTTTAACTGAAGCAGAAACGTCTTGAGATGAAACATCAGAAAAAACTAAAATAAACACAATCTAATAAACCTGGTGTTTTCTCCTGACAGAAGAAAAGCCATAAAATAATAAAAATAATATAAATCATATAAAAACAGTTTAACCAATTAACCAGAACACAGAGACAACAGCAACATTCCCAGAGGTGAAAAAATGTTGCTAAATTATTATGAAATAGCATAAAACTAAATACAATAAAGGCCATAATTATAATTTATTAGTAGTTCTGACTATAAAGGGGTGAAATATGTATTTTTAAATTTTGTTAAAGAAAAGAATAATTTATATTTAAAATATTATAAAAACACAGATAAATGTTTTCAGGTCAGTTTGGTAAATAGTAAAAGTTATAAAATATTTCCAGTAAAATCTTGGTAAAATTTAACCAACCATTATTCATGAAAGCTTTCTGCCAGAAAGTTTAACTTTAATTCTAACTAAATGAACCTAAACTAATTTAAGAAAATCAAATTAGAAAAGTTTTGATCAGACTTTACAGAAAATCACCTCTCCAGGTACCGGAAGCTGTCGACCCTAAAAACGAAGCAAAAAACGTTCAGCAAAGCACGACTGCAGACAGACAGCAGGGCCAGCGGCTGCAGACAGACAGCCGCGGCGCCTTACAGTGTTCACACCGAATCTGCACAGAAATACGACCGACTGAGCGACAACATGGAGCAGAAACATGCTGCAGCTTTAACAGACTGCTTCAGTCTGGAAGGTTTGATGCTCAACAAAAAATAAACATTTCACAGAACAAATTATGCAACTTCAAATATTTAAGTTGTATAATTTTAGTGGTGGGACTACATTGAGGTTTTAATTTCAGGGTCTGTAATCAATTAATAGTAATAATCAAAACCAACACATTAACAAAATAAACATTTCAATTAAAAAACTTTTTGTTTTTGCAAATTATTGAATTAAATGAGTTTATTAACAAAGATATCTATTGTTTTTAATTTGTTCATGGAGCATCTTTAGAAATGTGGACAGTGGACGCTAACATTAGCATTACCAACACGATTAGCATTAGCATTAGGCTTGAGTAGCTTCGCTGATTGGCTAACTCATTTTAGCACAACTTGAACACAACAATAGTCTTTTCCAATCAGATCATTTTAGAAGCCAAAATTGACCCTCGGTGGGCTGAGAGAAGCAACTTTGTTGTCTATTACTGTGTGTTAGATTTACAGCCGTACCAGAAACATGGAAATAAAAACGTTCCGGTTTCAGGAATCAATCATTGAAAAAAGAAAAAAAAACCCAACAAATTATCATTTGTGTTCAAATTTTAACCCGTTCTTTGTAATTAATTAATGAAAGTTAACGTGTTAAAGTACCAACTCTAATTTTCTTATACATTATGTCCTCCCCTTCCTGATGCCACCCTGGACAACTGCCCATATCAAAAACGGCTCCATGGTACCCACCAAAATAATCATGAGAAACCAGTTCAGTCTTCTCTATCAGTCGTATTTCTGTTACAATAAACCAAAGAGTAAAATAATAATGATAAAAAACTTCCTTCACAGTGAAAAAAACAGCAAAAAGCACCAAACACCAGCCAACATTCAAACCTTCTGCATTATTATTGCTTAGCATCTGTGTTAAAACTGATAAAAGTGTAAAAGTGTTACAATATGTAAAAGTTAAACAGTTTAAAAAGAATGAAATCACAAAAGGTCCTAAAAGCACAGAGCCTGTAGAAACTCAGCTAGACAAAGAGACGTAAAACAACTGGGGGCTCGTCCGGGATCACCAAAATCAGGGTAAATTTCACAAAATGTTTTAAAATCCTAAGAGGCACAAAAACCAGGTATAGGAGGTTTTAAAACCTTAAAAGAAAACTGAACTCATCTGGGACTATTTAATGTGGCGGATTAACGCACGTCTTCCTGAGTGTGAGTGTTTGCAGTTGAAAGATGCTAAATCTTAGATTCTAACTGGAGTAATCCAGCCTTTGTTTTTTGCAGTATCTGCTGAAAAGAAGAAATAAAACAAAATAAATTTAATTAACCACATGTCAGTCTTAATCTTGGACATATTTGGAGCCCTTTTTATTGGTCGTGAAACCAAGAAGAAGAGTTCATAAAGAAATATTGACAAAATTCTAAGTTGCAGAAGTCTGTCAACACTGATGGGGACACTCCCGCTAATCGTGGAGCTAATCAAAGTTTGACATGTGAGTGAAGTTTTGATTGTTGACTATTGGGCTAATGACTTTGAAGTGGGGGAAAGTCTTTAGCATATGCTGCAGAGTTAGCAAAGCAACTATAAAACTGAAACCATGAGTGAGAGGTTTGTTTCAAATAATATTTTCCTGTAGCGCAAACAGAAGTGTGTAATGACAAATTTGATCCAGTTGAGGTCGATATTCTATGACGTAGTTCATGTTATTGACACACGATGGGGATAAACATTGTTAAACATAGCGCTTTAGCATTAGCATTACACACCCTGCTGGTGTACTTCATTAGTGATGTAGGGTTAGCACAACTAGCTTTTTAGTTAGCACTGCCCACTAGAGCTTGTTAAACTAACTACTAATGTTGGACAAACTTATAACCACACAAGACACTACAGTGTTTAACGTAGGAATTTTATTTTAATTCTCCACTTTCAGGTTTAATTGAATTTATTGCGTATAAATTATAATTTTTTTGTAGAAAAGGCAAAACAAAAATTTAGGCTAAATTATCTAGACTTTTCAGTAATTTGGGGTTTGAATTTATTCTACCTCTTTTTTTAATCTAGTAGATCTAATTACTAACAAACACCTGATAATTGAGGTTTAACTGAAAACCCCATTGATGCTCAAAACCTTTAGAGATGATTTATAAAACTAACTGAAGCAACGAGACTTTTGTGTTTAATGTGAGACTTTTCCTACAGATTGTGAGCATGATGGTGACCCAAAATGAGATTAACTGGATTAAAACGATTGCTTCAGCTTGTCCACGGCGTCCTGCTGTATCGTCGGTTTAGACGTGATGTTTCTGTGTCCTTGTTGTAAAAATGAGTTTGAACTAAAAACCGAGAGTCGAAATTAAAACCGATCCGTGGGTTGTTGGAGTCTACATGTCGGCTTTGACAAAGGAAGCGAACATCCCGTCTTCCTGCTCCAGTAAAGTGTCTGGTGTGTCGTACTCCAGGATGTTTCCTCGCTTCATCACAATGACCAGATCGGCGGTTAGGATGGTGTGGACTCGGTGCTGCAGACACAACAACAGGTTAACTTCCTGTTTCAATCCATTCATCCATCCATACTTTGCAGATAAAGGAGAATAGAGTTATTTTTTTCTGTAAAGATTTCTAAATATTGTTCTGTAACAGACGTTCAGTGCTGATCAGAGAGCATGCAGCAGTTCATTTGGTACCAACCAGGCAGTCAGTGGCAGTAAGGCTTCAGCAGACCCAGACTCAGACTTCAGCCAGGAAAAGCAGGAAAACAGACAGAGGTAGGAGGTCAGAGGTCGGCGTTGGGTCTGAGCGTATCCGGGTCTACTTGTGAGTCCTCACTAGCACACTGAAGAGGCTTTCCTCCTGCGCTAGGAGGTTGGGACCCGAGTCACTTTCCACCAAGATCCCCGAGGAGAAGACCAGCACCTGCTCCGCGTCCAAGATGGAGGAGACGCGGTGCTGGAGGTCCGACGAAGAGGAGGGTGAAGAGGAGGAAGAAGAAGAGGAGGAAGACAAAGAGGAGGATGAAGAGGAGGAAGAAGAAGAGGAGGGAGAAGAGGAGGAAGAAGAGGATGATGAAGAAGAATAAGAGGAAGACAAAGAGGAGGAGGAAGAAGAAAAGGAGGATGAAGAAGAGGAAGACAAAGAGGAGGATGAAGAGGAGGAAGAAGAAAAGGAGGAAGACAAAGAGGAGGGGGTGGTTTTGAAACAGGAAGACAAGGGGAAGGAAAATAACGTAACGCAACACAGAAAAAGGAAAGCAGGTAGAAGAGGATGAAGTTTACAGACAATGTATTCTGTGTGAATGCAGGAAAATGAATTTAGTTTGAAGGAGGAAAAAATGAGGACAAACGCTTAAAGCTGCAGTTTGTAACTTTGGTAAAATATATTTTTATATATTTGTTAAAACGCGTCGTGGCAGTTTAATATAAGATAATATGTGACAGGATCGATTTAATCCTCCTCAGTGAGCTGTTAGTGCTGTCTGAAAAAAAATGCACCAAAAACAACCAATCAAGAGGCGGGGCTTATTGCTGTCAATCATCATCATGCACTCACCACTAAATGTGCTAACGGCGGAAAAACAACTGACCATTACAGGAAAACTGTTTATCTGCCTTTATGCTAACTAGCCTTAGCATCCATGACAGGTTATGCTGGGTAGCAGAGAGCAAAGGGGAGTGATTAACATCACTAAGCCCCGCCTCCTGCCTCTGATTGGTTGTTTCCAGCTAGAACTGGAAGAAAGCAGAGCTAAATTTTTTCAGATTGTGTCAAATACCAAACTGTCACAATATGGTGACAATTTCTACAAATATTTAAAAATATTTATTTTTAATAAAAGTTACGTACTGCAGCTTTAAAGGAAAATGATTTTAAAAAGCTGCAGCTCTTCATCGATCTCAGCATTTTATTTACAGCCGAAGCGAAGCGACGACTTACTGCGATCGTAACGACGGTTCTGTCTGCGAACGCCGTCATCACGACTTTCTGCAGGATGTTTTCCTGCACAAACACAAAACATGAGCGATAAAAAATACCTCAGCAGGAAGCATGCAGTAGAAATACATTATGATGTATGATAATACTGTTATGAACGCACAAATCTGTCTTCAAAGAAATCTGAATTGTGCCAAATTAATTTCTGGAAAGAAGTTCTTTTTTTTTTTTTTTTTAAGTAAAATTTATTAAACAAATAAAAATAAAAGGGTTTTTTCAACAAGGTAATAAGAAGTTTGGGCATTTTAAAATATATGTATATTTTTAAAAACATAATTTCCTTTTTTTAAAGTAAAGTTTTTTAACAATTTTAATTTCAACATTTCATTTTTAAAAATATTTTCATATTATTTCTTTATTATTTTAAAATATATGTACATATATATTTACACATATTTTCTTTGTTTTCTATATTTTCTTTAATTATTATTATTTTTTTTTTTAAATAATAAAAGTCTTTTCTTAAAGGCTGCAAACAGATTTTGATTTAACCATATAAGTTTTATGCTTTTTTGGTCACATTTATTAAATAATTTTGTATTTTTTATGAGTTCGTGTCACAGACTGTTTGTGTTTTGTGACTTAATGAAACTCCCTCCATGCTTTGCAGCTTTCTCGGTTAATGACCATCCTGTCTTTATTCTGGCGTCCAGTTAATTAAATTTTAGACTTTGCAACACGACTCCTAACTAATTCTTCTGAAATTTTCCATCATTTTTTCTTTTCTTCTGGTTTTACTGTTTGTTTCATTTGATTTTCTCTGGACTGTTGAAACCGATGTGAAAAATGTCTGAATCTGTTATCAAATCGTCCGTCTGTCCTGGTTTTCATCATGATGGAGGACGAACCGTCGCCATGTCGATGGATGCCGTGGCTTCATCCATGATGAGGATGCTGCTCTTCCTGACGAAGGCTCTGGCCAGACAGAAGAGCTGCCGCTGCCCGACGCTGAAGTTTTCCCCTCCTTCTGTCACAACGGCGTCTGAACACACAGAAGCAGGTTCACTGCACCTGAAGACATCTGAACGATTGATTAGTTATTGGCAAAAATACCGAGTCCTCCAGGAAGCGATTTAACCATGTTCTTCAGCTGAGCGATCTCTAGCGCCTCCCACAGGCGGTCGTCGGTGCACATGCGCTCTGGATCCAGATTAAACCTGCAACAGGATTAATTTATGGATTATGAGGGAGTAACAAGAGATGAGAAGATCTCTGGAGGAAGACAGACGTAAAAAAAATCTGGTTTTCAGTTCGACACGAGCAAAATAGACGGAAAAAAAAAATCTGAAATTTTCTAGGAAAAAAAATTTCTGAGTTTGAAAAGTTGAAAGTTCTAATGAGAATAATTTTAAATGTTTTATTATACTTATATAATTTTTAAAAATAAATATTTTTAAAAAATGTAAATTTCTGACTTTCAAAAGTTAAACATTTTCAAGTTTCGAAACTTAAAACTTTTCATCTTTGGAAAATCAGAGTTTTTTTTCTTTTCTAGGAAATTTTTTTGACTTTTTACACTCAGACATTTTCTAAGAACAACTTGAAAATTGGAAGTTTGAAAAGTCTGAAATTTTCTAGAAAACATTTTTTATTTTTAGATTAATCTTAGAAATAATATAGAAAACAATATGGAATATGTTTTTTTTAGAAAAATCTGTTTTGTTTTATTTCTAGCAAATTTATTGACTTTTCAAGCTCCAACATTTTTTATTTTTTTTTAGAAAAAACGAAAATTTCTGAGTTTCAAAAGTTCTTCTAGAACATTTCTGTCATTAATCTCAACCTCTGAGGTTTTCAGCAGACTTTACTCCTTTTGCCTCCCTGTAACGGCCGTATTCTGCCGTTGAGTCCGAACTGAGACTCTTCGTGTTCCTACTGAGTCAGATTCTCACCGTCTGGATATTTGCTAGTCAGTGAAACAGTTACTGTCGACCGTTCACCCCGGCCTGCGCCGTCTCTCAGCGTTATCTGAAGCAGCGTAACTGTCCAAACAAACACCACAGGCTCCGTCTTTTTCAACAAACAGAGTCGGTGCGATTATCTCGTAGCACAAACACGAGGAGAAGAGGAGGACGGAGTCGGGGCGTCCTTCGTCTTCAGTGACCTCCTCCGTTTGTGACGTCTGTGACAAAGTCGGATCGTTTCAGTCGGAGTTCCTGCTGCGTCTCAAACCTGCAGCTGGAGCCGCCGCCAGCTGAACTAACGTCTTCAGAAAATTAACACATTCATTTGAAAGCATGAATTTTTGTTTCTGCTTTTTTTAAGTGTAAACTTATATTATTGAACTAGAATAAAATAATGTCCATGTTTAGACTCACTAACATAAGCTGGAATGTAAGAAATGTTGCAGTTTTGGTTCCTTTCAAACCAAATCTACTGGAGGGAAAACGGCCCATTTCCCCATCAGAACCATTTTCTGGGGTAAATTTCTGTAATAGTGACTTTATTTTATGTAGCTCAAAATATAAAATCTACCTGGTGCTGGACTGAACATTTGTGATTAAGCAACAGAAAACTCTTGAATCTGTTGTTCAGAACCACATTAGGAGATTACAAGAAGGTCTGGCAAATATTCTTACTGTGTTTATTATTTATGATTATTATCTGACTGGAAATCACAACATGGATCCAGTTTTAATCAGAATTTTACCAATTCTGAACAAATGAATCGTCTGATTTCAGTTATTTCAAAGAACTTCTTCAGGTTTCAGAGTAAAAACTCCAGATTTCCATCCAGCAATCACTGAAACACTTTAAAAAATTAAAACAAGTATTTACTGATTTTAATCTCTGCACTAAAGATTTGAGAATCAGGAGAAACCAAAAACATGAACTTGTGTTGTTTTACGAGTAAGACAAATATAAAAACAGGAAGAGGAAGCTGTTGAGTCCTGATGAGTCCAGTGGGACGGCGCGGGTCAGCAGTGTGTGTTTGTGTACCTTATGGAGCCGCTGAACAGAACCGGATCCTGCAGGATGATGGAGAGTCGAGACCGGAGCGTCTGCAGGGGAAGCTTACAGATGTCGATCCCGTCGATGACGATCCGCCCTGCAGAACCAGTCCAGGTCCAAATCATGTCATCGCTGATTGTTTCAGTTGCAGGCTGGTTCAGTCTAATGGCCGTCTATTTCTGGAGGCCGCTGGCAACCGGGCTCCGCTCCAGTGTTTGAGATTGTTTATGGAGCTCTGGTTAGTGCACCGTAACGCTAACGCTGCTTCTTCTCGGCCCGACGTTTGCTTACAAACGTCTGAAGATAAGGAAGAGTTTTTAACTAACTATATAGATTTTAACGTAATTAATCACATGTTTTGCAAGTGGAACCATTTTATTTGTGTGTTTCTGGTACACCCATAAATCTGGCGCACATGGGACGAAGCTGCTTCTGGGTTTTAATTTCTGCTTCAAACGATTTGATTGGATGCTGGAAAAGACGATGGTTGTGTTGAAGTTGTGCTAAAAGGAGTTAGCTTATCAGTGAAGCTATGCTAGCCTAAAACACCATCACAATGCTAACCATGTAGCTAATGCTAATGTTAGCATCCACAAGCTCCATGAATGATCAGGGCTTCAATCTGATGGTTTAATAAAAGATTAAAAACGTTAAATATCTTTGTTGTTCAGCTCATTTTTCTTAAATTAACAATTTAATTAATAAATTAGCAGCAAAAACAGATTTTTAATAGAAAGATTTGCTTTTTTTGTCAACAAATAATTGAATTAATTACAGATCCTGCACTTTTAATCAAGTTCCTCCTCTACATTTTTATCTACACTAGATGTTCCCACGGTATCTGCAACCTCCGTAGGCGAAGAGAGACGTTTTCACAAAACAAATAAAACTTTATTAGCTCCAGAAATATTATGACAAAAGACTGATTATATTTATGATTAATATCTAATAAAGAAAAAATTGTTGTGTTTTAAAAACTGTCATTTTATAAATTCAAAGGAAAATTAAACTTTTGTGCTTAAAATTATTTTGCATAAAATATAATGCAGAAATATTTGTTATGTACAAAGTTTACATATTTATACTTAATGTCAAAATTTCAAAATGAGTGAAAACTAAAAAACATTCTTGATTGTTTGGAGTCATTATTTCATCCTAAAATTCTAAAACCTGAATTTGTTGTAATATTTTTATTATTTTGTTCTTCATTACTTGTAGCTGCAGGTTGTATAAATCTAGTGAAGCTTGTTAGCTTAGCTGTGGCTCAGTTTCTACTCAGCGCATTAGTAAATATTAAGGTATATTGAGTGTTTAAAGTATTAAAATATGTATTTGTAAATGTTTTAGAGGAAGTCTAAAGTATTTGTGGATTGCAGTGAATCAAGAACAGCTGTGTCCAAAGTTTAAAATTCTTCATTTTTCAGTTTAAAAACATGTTCTTAGAATAGTTTTCTTATTATATTAACTCAGAATAGATGCTTTAGGACTTTGCTACTTTAAAATAAACATAACTGAGTTTTTTTATGCATGAAATGTGAAATATTTTCTCGTGTTTTAATGCAAACCTGCAGAACACCAGCAGTTGAGTCAGAGCAGCAGCCGGTTTTATTTCACTGCTTTATAAGGAAGCGCCGCTGACACAAAGCTCTTAATTTACAGTGTGATTAAATAAGCACCCAGCTGTATGTGTGTATGGAAAAAGTGACGGTGTGATCTTTGAGAAACCTGCCAGGGAGCGTCCATCATCCCTCAGAGTGAAAACAGAGAAAGCTCCAGCTGGCTGCAGGGTTTTATCGCCGCTGTCCTGCTGAATTATGACCCACGTTTCTGTTGTGGTTCTGTTTTAATCCCCACTTCAGATCGTAAAAACCCAGCAGACACAAAGAGCAGGAAGGAGGAGCTGCAGGAGTGTTTACAGAGAGCTGAGCAGCAGACTGAAACAGTTTATGTCGCGTAAACAGGAGCTGCTATCAGACATTGAGGAGAAAACACGGTAAAATATGAGGCGGCCATGTTTGATGGAACAATGCAGGAATTATTTCCCTGAACGTTCAGAGTCAGAAAAACCTCATAGAATCGACTAAAAACTGACGTTTGCATCAACATATTTAGGTTTAAATGTGTATTTTGTTTCTTTAAATTTATGTAATTATGCAGCAAATTGACTTCAAGTTATAAACTCATACACTGCAAAAACACAAAATTATAGCAAGTATGTTTAGTCTTGTTCTCGTGCAAATTACACTTATTACACTTGAAAAAAGACAAAAGTAACTCAAGTAACTTATCAGTAAGATACAGAAGCTGATTTTGTGTAAATAATTCCTTAATATTGATGAGAAATTGGCAGATAAATTTACTCATAAGACATTTCCTCATGTCTGAATAATCGGATGTTTTACATCAATATTAAGGAATTATTGACTTAAAACAGGATTCTCCATCTTGCTGCCTTTGACTCAGTTCAAGTGAACGAGACTAAAACCACTTGGTAAAACTTTTTCAGTGTGTTGGCGAGCTAAAGCTAGAAACCAGATGTGAAGGTTACATCATTAAAAATGTGTGAAAAGTTTCCATTTCTAATCTGGTTATAAAAATAAGCCTGAAAGGAGAATCACGTCTCATCCTGGCATCAAATTCACAGAGTCTGTTTTTCATCCTGGAGGCAGAAAAAAATCCAGATTTTACTCTGAAAAATAAAAACTTCATTTTTTCAAACTTCCTGATAGATCTGAATTATTCTTTTTCCAACATGGAAAGATTAAACTTTACAAAACTGCAGACAAAAGAAAGAAATCAAAATCAAGAGCTGGAAATCAGCTCTTAAGCACGGTAGAGGCAGCATCATGGTGTGTGGACGTTTCAAGCTTCTGGCATCATTTTGTCTCCATATTTTACCAGTTTTACATTAAAAACCAGCCCCACACAGCATGATGCTGCCACCAGATGACTTCCAATTCTTTCTTTTAAAATTCAATCCCATCAAAAGGATTTTAAAACTTCAAATCACAACATCTCAGTTCAAGAATAAAATAAAAATCATTTTTTACTGCTTTTTTCACAGTTTTACTCGTTTTAGATTTCTGCACAGAAATGCAATAAATCAATTCATCACATGATATATTAAAGCCAATAATTTCATGATTTATTGTTTTAATAAAAGTTTTCAATCTGCTGCTCCTTTTTTTGAAGGACAGTTTTTTTCACATGGATTTATAATTCATCTTATTTGTCGTTTTGTTTATTTATTTTTGATATTTAACGTTTTCCAGTTCCAGTGTTTAAATGTTGATTATAAAGTAAAGTTTAATGATCTTTGAGAATGTTTTTTATTATCATTAATTAAACTTTAAATGGTTACAATATTATCTTTTATCCAGTTTCATGGTTTCTATTGTCACTTATTGTAAACAGTATTGATTTCTGCACATATTTTTAAAATAATCATTAATCAATGAAGCATAAAGGACGGAGGAACGTCGATAATTTAAAACCCACCTTCAAAAATATCCACCATGTTGAAGAAGGCGAGAGACAGCGAGGACTTCCCGCTGCCGGTGCGGCCGCAGATTCCCACCTGGGGAGGAAGAGGAGCCAGAATCAATAACCTTCATCTGGCTTCGCGCCGCCGCGAGACAAAACTCACCTGAGTGCCAACCGGCTGGCGGAGACGTGATGCTGCTGCCCAGGTGGGTTTACAGCTTCAACAACCTGAACCCTTCAGTCTGGTTGGCATTTTGGAAATATTTCCACAAACTTTAATGAATTATAATGAGATTTTATATCAAAAATAAAAATGCTACCCAAACGTAACGGAGTTCTACTGGGGTTGCTAGGCAACGGGGCGGGCTCCGCTGGGGTTGCTAGGCAACGGGGCAGCGTGACTCAACATTCCGAAGGTTTTTGAAAAGGATCATTTTTCAGACGCCAAAAACGGATTGGTGGGTTTTTATGATTTTAGAAGAAATTTAAACCAAAAGAACAAAAAGGTCCAAAATGTGAATTTTGAATATTAGACGCTCTTCGAGGTTTTTTTAAATTGCCGCCCCATAGAAACATTTCATAACCCGTTTGATCCAATTTATTGTCAGAAAGCCAAAGCCGACAGAAAGCTGAAGGTGTGTGAATTACCAGCAATGCAGAAATCTGTCACTTCTATGCAACTTTTAGCCTCAGTTGCTTTGTGAATGTAGCCTGGAAATAACTTTTAGTTTTATTAACAGTCAGCCGGGGTCACAGCAACTCCTGCGACCTTTCGCAGCATCGCATTAATTACCTTCTGGCCCGGCTTGATGTAGGCGTTGACGTGCTTCAGCACGGGCTTGAGCATGGGGTCGTAGCGCACACACAGGTCGTGGATCTTTATCTCACCGTCATGAGGCCAGTTCTCAGGGACCTGAGAGGCGTCTGCAGCCAGAGGACAAAAAACACTCAGGATTTTACTATCTGCACGTCTGAGATCACAGCAGCGACGAAAGAAGACCACAAACCGCTGCCAGCGGCTCTGCACTGCAAAACACAACATCTAACAGAACATTTTTTATCTAGATTTAAATACAAATGTCTTAATACACTTTAAATAAGATAAAACTAATTTATAAGTAACTTTTCAGCAAGATATGAGCTTGTTTAATGTAGAAATTCCTTCATATACATTAAAAAAAGTAGGGCTGAAATGATTAATCGTTTTAATTGTGATTAATCAGTCAATGAAATAATCAACTATTTACTAAAAAAACAACACAGTAATTACAATAAATTTATTCATTTTGCATTTAAGATAAAAACTTTAAGATTCAAATTCATTAAAGGAATGAATGCTGTTATTGCATTTTAGTTAATAAAATGTTTATTTCAGTATTTGAAAAATTAATTGAAGTATTTATTTATATTTGTATTTTATTTCTAATTTTATATAAACAATATTTAAGTGGTTAAATGAAAAACCTGCAGAATGAGCCATTTTTTCTTAATCGATTAATTGTCAGAAAATCTAGACTAATTAGTAGTACAGGAATAAACCAGATATATTTCCTGTCCACATATCAATTCGGTCGATAGCAGAAGTTACCCATCGATCCCTCGTAGTTCTCGGACTCTGTGCCCAGGAAGCTGTTGACTTTCTTCACCGCTGCCATCTGGACCTCCAAGTCGGCCAAGTTCCTCACAACCCAGTTCAGGTAGTTAGTGATCTGCAAAAACATAAACTGAACCATCTTTTCTCTTGTTTTGTGCTCAATCCAAGCATGTCAATAGAAAGTTGAGTGGAAGAAAACAGTCAGGATGGACAAGCAAAGAACAACAGCTGCTCTGGGAGGTTTTTGAGGCGGTCTATTAAAGTAAACAAAGTATTGAGTGTAAATACTACAGCAGGCCCACAATACTTCATTAAAAATACATTTTTATTGGATACAATGAGCCAGAATCATCAAATTAAACAGAAGGTCCAGTGAGTGGGTGTCTGTATGAGAGACGAGGGTCAGTGAACTCACCGTGAGGGCGTAGGTCAGACCGAGTCCCACCAGGCCTCCGCCGGGCCGACCGGACCAGATGGAGGCGACGGCCACCGTCAGGACAATCACCGCGCCCAGGTAGTCCTGAAACCCAACGCAGAGAAGAAGAAGAAAACATCTCCGGGTTTTAACAACGTCTCAGAACCGGCTGAGTCAACAGTTCACTGAAAAAACATTTCAGTTAACTGGAAGGAATAAAAACTGTAATTAATGGAAAAAAATGACAAACTGAATTTATAGAAATACTATCCATTGTTTTCATGATTCTGAATTTATTTATTAGCCTTTCATGTGAATATGATTAACCTGAAACGCATCTTTATGTGTCATTATTTCAAAAATGTTTGTCAATACAATGAGAAATAAAACTCGTTAAAATGAGAAACTTGTTTGTTTTTATTAAAGTTTCTGTTGTAAGGTGATAAAAACATCCAACTCTTTCATGTGGATGTGTTTCAATTTCTTTAGAGGTGTCAAAGTTATTAATGTTAACTAAAACTAACAAAATAAAACCTGACATTAATCAACCTAGTAAAAACGGTAATTAACGTTAACTAACAGGAACTATATTGTGTGTTTATAAAATTAACTAAAACATGAAACAGCTGAAATTATTAGTGTAACGTTCTTCATTTTCCTGTTTATTAATCTATTTATTAGCCTTTCGATTTGATGTGAAGCTTATTTTTTCTCCAAACAAACTCTTTAATCAACTTCGTCTCTCCTTTCTCCTCCATCTTGGTCTGCAAAATGGCGTCGTCTGTTAAATATTTATTACCCCGTCGATGTGAACATAATCACAATACTTTCCAAACTCTGCACCTAAAAATTAACTAAAGCATTAAAAACTCAAACTATCTAATTAAGCAATATTTAATTACAACAAATGAGCAAACACACTATTTAAAACTAAATGAAACTATTTAAAACTAAATGAAACTATTTAAAACTAAATGAAACTAAATGAAACTATTTAAAACTAAATGAAACTAAATGAAACTAAGCTCTACTGAAACCCAGAGCTGTTCTACGGCTGGTTCTGGTCGGTTCCTCACCGTTCGGACCTCCAGCCAGCGGTTGGCAGCAGACAGAAACAGGTAGGCCGTGTTGTTGGTGTCCGTCAGCTCCAACATGCGCTGCTTGAACCTCGCCTCGTGTCTGGAACAGAAATCTGAGTTTTAAAATGTAAACAGGAAGCAGGAACAAAACCAATCAGCCACGTTGTCTGGAAAAGATGTTTTTCTACCACAGAGACCAGTGATAATAATGGGAACGATCCCCTGATTTACTGGTCCTGAAAGATGTTTACTCGTGTGTGAGATTGTGCCGAGCGTTGGTGTGTCAGTGGGAAGGAGAAATCCTCCGGGACAGAAACCGTGAGAGCAGCTTAAAGCTGGAGAGCAGCGCCGATGGGAAAGAGACGAGACACAAAAATACAAGCAGAACACAAAGAACGAGCTGCTCTGCTGCTGGAGCTGCTTCTGGGCGGCCATGTTCCCGGCCAACATGGCGTACCTGAACGCTCTGATGGTGGTGAGGCCTTCGGCGGTCTCAGAGAAGTGGCAGAGCAGAGGCAGCTGGGTGGAGTCATCCAGGTCCTGCAGGTCCCTGTCAAAGTAAACAAACATCTTCGCTGAACTTTATGTGGCTCTGAGACGCCAGACTAAATATTAGCTAGCAAGCTAAGTGCTTAGCTTAGCATCTGATAAGTAACGCCACTGTTTCCATGGAGAATCCTGATTTACTGCAATTTAAACATGTTTAATCAAAATAAAAGTTCCTTTATTACATCTATGAAACTGTTTTGTTAGCCGACTCCCTGAACAGTTTAAACGTTGCTCTGCAGACTCACTTGGAGGCGACTCTGAAATACTTCTGAATGAAGTAGAAGGCGACGGCGAGGGGCACCAAGGCGACGAGGAAAGCCGGAGTGATGGAAGCTATGACCCCGATGGCGGACAGGCAGAGCAGGGTCGACCGCGTCAAAGACTCCAGCGTCGGAGGAATGTGCTGAGAAACAACAACAGAAACAACCAAATACATCCGTAAATCTACAACAAGGCAGTCAATGGCTACAACTCTTCACTCCAGAAGAATATTTTTCTCTGTTTACCTGGTCGATGATGTTGGTGTCAGCAGAAAATCTGTTAAGGATCTGCCCCAAAGGAGTGACGTCAAAAAACCTGAGAAAAATCCCCAGGAAGGTTTAGAAATAATAAAACACATTTCTACCCGCTAAACTGGGGTTATCGTTTTTATTGCTTCTACAAAACAGCCATGATGAATAAAATATAGATTTTCTTAAATAAAAAATACCCTTTAATATCAACATGAATGCTAAATAAGTGTCTGCATTAATATTTACTCCTTTTAAAGGGACCTAATTCAACCGAGGTCCAGTCAGTTGCTGCTTCCCATCTCAATGCAGAGACTCTAATTTTATTTTATTGTTAGTTTTATAGAAACCAGTTTTTACTTTGATGTTAAACTTTTTTTTTCTAATTTTACATTTCACAAAAAATATTGATTATAAATTATTAGTAACAGAAATAAAAAGTTAAAATTATTCAAAAGGTTGAAAACTGTATGTTATCAGAAAGATGGACGCCACTCATTTACAAGTAGCCTTAGCATTCACGAGAGCTAGCTGCAGCGTAGCATAGCCTGTGATCACACTGAAGTGATTGACAACGCTAAGACCCGCCTCCGGGCTCTGATTGGTTGTTTATAGGAGAGAGCAGAGGAGCCTGAACTTTTCACAGGTTCTCTAACTCAAACTGTCACAACACAGTGAGTTTCAACAAATCTGAGCTGTTTTTGGGAGCTTTGGGTCCCAAAATGTTCCGACATGTCAGCAGGACTGGAGCAGGTTTACCTGATTGGGGCGTGGATGATCTTGTTGAGCAGGTTGTGATGCAGGTTGGTGGCAGCAGAAAGACCCAGAAACTCCACAGAGAGGGAGGTGATGAAGCACAGGGTGATCCCCGCCGCGCAGAGGACGAAAAACACATGCAGGTAGTAAACGTCCTGCTGCAGGGTCATAAAAACAACACCGAACAAAAATTCATAATATCAATAAATAAAGCAAATACTGACTGAAAGGTCAAACTCATTAATGATGGATACAGGAAATAAAAACAGATCAATTCTCCCAGAAATGATCACAATAAAAATGTTGTAGTATAACGGTAATAGTGGCATAAATATGCAAGAACACATTGTCAAAGACTGGAATACATTTTAAATATTTAAATAAACAAAACAATAAATAAAGTGAACTATGAATTCATCCTTCAAAAACGTCTGAAACTGAAGATTTTAATCATCCAGTTTTTGGTAGAAAGAAAAAAACAATAAATGATAAAAATATAAATGTAATTTATCATGCGATTAATTGATTTATTGTTTACGGCAACAGGCCTGAAGGGAAATATACGTTCATGTTCCTTAGAGCTGCATTCAGCACTGACAATACCTTTATTTAGATTTTTCATAATTTAAATACCTTTTATTCATAAATATTCTGATCATACTAGAGATGACTCTTTATGTCAATGCTTCATACTTTGGAAAAAAGATATTAATCGTTTATTAATTATTATGCTAAAACAATGTTGTGACCTCGGGTTGAGGAGAAATATCGGTGGAGTTTATGGAGCCGGTCCCATTCTGCAGGAATGCTGCCGTCTGATTGGCTGCGGTCCGGTTCTGAAGGTTTTCTGCCGTCTGATTGGTGGAAGTCCAGAGAGCCAGACAGTAGTCAATGGCAACGATGACCGAGTGCTTCAGCAGTTTGGACGAAACCATGAGGAAGACCATGAAGAAGCCTCCAGAGGAGAGGTAGCAGCCGCACAACTGGAGACACGGAGCACAGAACGAAGAGACAGACATGCTCACAAGTCATCTTCTACGAGTCCAAGTCGGTTCCCAAGTATTTAAGGGACAAATTCAAATAAAGTCCCAAGTCTTCCTCCAGTTTCAAGTCTTCATTGGTCAGGTCCTGAGACTAGACTTGGACTTGTGAGAGACTAGTCAGAGTCAAGTCCCAGGTCTTTAAGGGTCAAGTCCAAGTAAAGGCAAAGGCAAATTTATTTGTGTAGCACAATTTGTGTACAAAACAATTCAAAGTATTTTACAGAAAAATCAAGAGAATGAGTGTTAAAACAAAAATTAAAGCTCCAAGTCCGAGTCAATTCTGACTTCTTTTATTTTTACGACTCAAGTCCGAGTCTCCAACTTGTTACCTTCCACGGGATCTTGGACCGTCTGCTGGTTGTGGTGGAGAAATTATCGTCATCTTCTTCCTCCTCTTCCTCTTCTGGAATAAAAACGATCTGATTTAGTGAAAAAGCTCAAAGCAGCAGAAGAAGAGAAAGTTTCCATCAGGTTTCCATCACCTTCGTCCTCATCGTCCATCTGGTTCTTTGGTTCTCTGGAGTAGAACGCTCTGCGCAGCGTCTTCCTCTCCAGAGTCGTCTGACTGTCCTGCTGAATATCCTGCAGATTCAGCAGATTAAAGTCAACCTGTCCCAGGCAGAGCCGAACTAATGCTCTAAATAAAAACCTGACATTCAGGTTTTTATTCAGGGGCCCCTTGCCAACATGCTAACACCATTAGCTTTATCAGCTATTCTACACCTGCTATCATTAGCATCATTAGTAATTAGCTTACGTCATACCAGTTTATTATGGATATTGATTCTAAATGTACATATGTAGCAAACTAAACAAAATATTTGCATCTTGAAATATAAAGTTGTGTTTAATCTTATATTTCCTCAACAACTATAAATTCTTCTTCCATGAGTAACAGCATTAGTTTGTTTTATTCACTGTTACTTTAAATATATATTTTATTATGTTAGCTTGGTGCTCTTGGGGCCCCCTGGTGGCGTGGAGGGGGACTCCAGGTCATGTGGCGTGTAAATATCTGGAGGTGAAACGGTGATCTACCTTCTCCAGCTCCTGGTCCTGCCTGTTCATCAGAGTTTTCCAGTGATCGTAAAGCTCTGTGTCGTGAGTCTGAATGTCCTTCAGGGTTCCCTCTCTGAGGACCGAGCCGTCCTTCATCGCTATGATCTGGACACAAAACGTCAACAACGTAAAGCTACGGATCTATAGAGCTGCAGGACAGAAGTACTCACATTTGGTCACCAACGCAGCGCCGCCGTGCTTAGCAGCTGGTGTGTTTGATTTCCTCCAAACATCGTGGTCAAACATCTCTACGTTCTGACAAGCAATGCGATGCTGCAGGCCTTCTGGAGCTCTGCTAACATAAAACTACCGACTTTTTAACGGCAATCCAATTTGACCGATTCCGATCTTTTCACTGGGTTGGGCATTATCGTATCGTTTATCATTTATTGTGATAAGAAGTTACTCAAGTAAAAGTAAAAAGTGTATCGTGGTAAAAATACTACTAAAAGTAAATTTTTTCAAAAAAAGTTACTCAAGTAAATGTAACTAGTTACTACCAAACTCTGTTTATTACTTATTGCAACAGGAAAACATACATTATGTACATATTGGCTCCTTTTATTTACTTTTTTGTCTCCTCTAAAGTTCATTTATTCAATCATAATGTCTGCATGCTGCTGATGTGTGAAGCTAAAGTCAAATTATTTGTTTTTTTAAACAATGTTGGCCAATAAAGATGATTTTTATTCTGACTATATAAATTATAGAGGATTTTAAGTTTTATAATCCTTCACAGATTGGTGGACAGACATACTTACTCCTCTAAAGTTCATCACTGATATTTTACATTATGTGTTTTCTACCTTGACTTTGTTTTTGCTAATTAAATGACAATAATGTGGAATCTTTCACCTGTTTTTTGAGCTTCATGGTGACTTTAGCATCACAGCTCAGTTTTCTCACCCAGTCTGCGTGTATGAGGTACTGCAGCTTGTGGGTGACGAGGACCAAGGTTCGCTTATCGTCCTGCAGAAACTTCAGGATTCCCTCCTGCATCAGGTGATCACTCAGGTGGATGTCCAACGCTGAAAACGGATCGTCCTGTTTGACGTGAAAACCATGAACGCATCACAAACCAGATCGCAATCAGAAACCCTCAGAGAAACAAAAACAACAGCAGCAGAGAGTGGGAATGTTTCACTCTGTGTCTGGCGCCCGACTCTGTTTGGATAATTAAACATTCAGCCACACCAGAAAGTGTCGGCCAAATGGTGATCAGCGTCGGAAACGTTTTCCACATGATGCTGAGAGCGCCTGATGTCAGATCAGATATGTTGTGTCATATTCAGACGACGTCAAGGAAAACACTGAGCTCTGCAGACGTTACAACGAGGGCGCAACGCCATGACCGAGACGGGAGTTAATGTGGAATATCTGCCTGATAAGAATTTAAACCAACAGGAAATTATACAATTCAATTAGGAGAAAATTCACATGTGAATTTTTGTTTGTCTCATTTAAGAAACTCACAGCATCCAAAAGGAACCGCAGGGGATTCACTCAGTGATGTTAAAATCACAGTCAAGCTACCATTGTGACCTTTAACCTGTGTAACTGACATTAAATTAAAATAATGAGACTTCATAAATATATAAAATGTATTATTTGGTTTAACATTTTTTCTGTTACATTGCAGATTCAGGTCAGGATTCTGGCTGAACCGATCTAAAACTTTAATCTGCTTCTGGTGAAGCTAATGTTGTTAGCTCTAGCTAATCGTATTAGCTCTAGCTAATGGTGTTAGCTCTAGCTACTGGTTCCATGTTTGGCTAATTTAGCTCTAGCTAATGGTTTCAGGTTGTGCAAATGGTGTTAGCTCTAGCTAATCATTTTAGACGTGGCTAATTGTGTTAGCTCCTGCTAATAGTTTTAGCTTGAGCTAATTTAGCAAACAGTAAATTAGCTGATTACTTTAGTTGGTTTGAACAGATATCTGGTGTATAACTGCACATAAAGACTTTGACGCAGAAGCTGTACGTTTTATGCTAAATGTGCTAAATATGAATTATTCCCCCATTTTAAGTATTTTGTGCATTTCAGGGAAACAGTAACTTACCAAAAAGACAATGTTGGTGTTTTGGTACAAAGCCCTGGCCACACAGATTCTCTGCCTCTGACCTCCACTCAGGTTGATCCCCTGAAACACAGACATCACAAACATCAGGACAGACTCTGGCATTACTCCACAACATGACAGTAAATACTTATTACTTTAGTAACAGATTACAGAGACTAACCCTCTCCCCAATCTCGGTCTGATCTCCAAAGGGCAGCAGGTCGATGTCCGGCTGAAGGGAACACGCATCGATCACAGCTTTGTACCTAAATAACACACAGACCCAGAACAGCAGTCGGAGTCAAGACAGAAAACCAGGAGCTGCTTGTGCTTGGAAAGACCAACTCGACAGTTTGCTGCAAAGAACTCCAGTTTCTAACTCCAGCTGTTTTCATTAAGCAACATTTCCTCTAACGTAGTAGAATGGTGAGTTACAAAGACTTAAATTTGGAAATGTCCATTCATTATCAGAATTTGTTGGTTTCCAGTTAGTCCTTGCTAATGGTGTTAGCGCCAGCTGCAGGATTAATGGTTTCCGATGCTGCTACTGGTGTTAGTTTCTACTAATGTTGTTAGCTCCTGCTAATGATCTTAGTTCTTGCTAACTCTTCAGCTTGTGCTAATAGATTTACTTCCTGCTAATGTTGCTAGCTCTAAAAATAAATTCCACAACAAAATGTGGTAGAACTTCAGTAATCTTAAGCTAACTTTAGCGACCCTTGACCTTTTTCCTAAGTTTGCCATACTACAATGACAAAAAGTATTTTATTTAAATTTTACAAATAAACTGCGGCGATGTGCCAGTCAAAGGAAAACTCGGCGTTACCGTTGCTTGTTGAAGGGACTGCCAAAGGTGATGTTGTCCTCCACCGTGGCGTTAAGCAGCCAAGACTTCTGGGCAGCGTAGGCTACAGAGTTCCTGTTCTTGCTGGAGGCATTATGGGAAATGGAGGCAAAAAGACATTAAATGAGAAAACAATGTTCTGCCTCCATGAAGTTTCAGAGAGAAGAAATACTGATGGCGAAAAGACGACGACGTTTGGAAAACGGTGAAATACCACAACACAAAAACAATTCACCAGATATGAGGGATAAAGGCGGAGAATGGAAAGGGTTAAAGATGACCTGAGGGAAAAAAATTAAACCAGGACCAAATAAAGCAGCTCATAAAAATAAATCATAGTAGCCTCTTGCTGGGAGTCTCGACTAAATGCTGCAGAAGGAACCAGAACTCAAGAAGCTCAGTAGTTTAGTTTGATGTCAGATTGTAAATCATTCAAATGTAAATCTGCAACATTCTGGAGTTTGTTAGAATAAACTTTTCTTCTGAGACTTGAATTATCACAGCTTTAACAGGTATGGAAAATGGAAATAATCAAAACAACCTGAGAACAACAAAAAGATCATAATCTCAGGTTGCATTTACATGAGCCGTGTTTGGTCCGAGTTAATCCAACTCCAATCCTTTTGTCTTAAAAGTTCGGTTCAGTTGAGAAGGTGTGATAAATCAGACCAAAAAAAATCTAACTGATTCACCTACAAACTTTTGGGTTCAGTTGAAATGAACTCTGGTTCAGTTTGAATGTGAACACAAAGCGGACCAGAGACCGCTCCAAAAGCAGGAAGTGTAGAACCCTACAACCAAAGCGTTGTAGGGTTCTACACTACAACCCTGTTTGTTACAACCAAAGCTAACATGCTAGCCTAGCGCTAGCAGCAGAAATGTCTCCTGGTCTTCAGCCAAAGACTAAAGAGAAATCCTCCAACACTAAAATCTGACGCCTCCATCTTGTTTCCATCTGGTGAAGAAGGAAGTTGCTCTCAGTGTCTTCAGAGGTTTTTGTGTCGTTTCCCTCAGTGGTTGTTGGTGCAGCGCCCCCACAGGCCAGGAGGGGAACAGGTTGGTTTGACTCAGAACCACAGCAGCTGGAGGTGGAACAAACTGGATCAAACTGAGTTTACCAGACTAACAGGTGTAAAAACACCCTTAGAAGCACATTATCAAACTTTTTCTAATAATATTTTCCATACCATCTGTACTTTTTCTGATTTTAAGTTGCAGCACCATCTCTATTGAAGCATGAAAACATAAGTCAGATATTAACGTTTTGTTCGGCAGAGCGATGACTCCCAGCTTTAACAAAACAAACCACTCCAGGATCAGACGGCACAAACTGACAGCATTCTCATGGGAAACCTGCAGCAGATTGACAAGATAAAACTCTGCAGACGGCGGTTTCTCCTGAACACACGAACGACAACGACAGCAACTCAGCAGCAGAACCTGCTGGTAGGAAGGGACTGTTCATATTTTTACAGCAAAGGGGAAAAATGTGAACAGACTAAAACCAGTTTGTCCTGCAACTTTTTGATGTCCAGCATTCCTGAATCAAACAGGGAAGATTTCACCCTGAGCATAAATTTCTTCAAAGAGATTCAGATACAAAGAAGTGAAACATCTAAAAGTTGTAGAATGCTAACTGAACTTTAGCTACATGTTTCACCTTTTATAAAGATTCACAAATGCAACATAAAAAATAAACATGAACAGTACTTTGGTACACTTTATCAAAAATAAAAGTACTTTTGCACATGCACAGGTGTTCATGAGCAAGTTCAAACCAGCATCCTCTTTTTTTAAGAGGCACAAAAATGAACAAGGTTAGAAAGGATGAAGGGAGGAGCAGGAGAGGCGAACGACGGGTCAAACGGGTCACAATCAGACAAGCTTGTACCTCCCAACGTCCTCCTCAGAGTCCTCTGTCTCTGACCAACTGTCAAAATCAGTATCTTAGTCAGAATTCACCCATGACTCAATTATCCTCCATTGAAAACGTTCAAAAACAGACAAAGCAGCAAACAGAGTCAGAGAAACGCATGGACCTCAACATAAAGCAAAAAGCCAGCATGTCAAACTGCAGACGGTGATTATGTGTTATTAGATGGCCAGCTGATTATCACATTAACCTTCCCTCCCAGGAAAGAAGAGTAAGTGATGCCGTCACTGCCTGTCTGTCTGTGATAATTAGGTTTGGTGGCTTCTTTGACAATGATGTCTCACATTTATGGGCTTCAGGGATTAAAAGCAGCTTTTTTTTTTACTTTAGCTGCAAAGTTTGGAAGCTTGGTAAAGTATGTGTAACTGTTAATAATCATAACATGCTTCATAAAATACATGAGTAATTTGCTTGTAACTTGTGTATTTGTGCATGCTTTTACTTGCTGCAACTTAAATTAAAATATTTCCCATCCCAACAGTTAAAGAGATTGAGGATAATTTTAGCTGCTCTCTTACAAAGAGAGGTAACGTAGCAGAAACCTGGCTTACGTGATAAAGTTTCAGGATGAACACACCACGGACAGAAATAAAGTACCTGATATTCCCTTCGTGGGCCATCTCACAATCAGGCAGCCTGATTGGCATGAAGGCAGGAAATAAAGTGAAACCAAAGACACGAAAACAGACAAAAACACAACCAAACATCTGCAGAAACGTTAGTGTGCAGCTCTGGAGCATCAAGATGTTCGTTAGAAACTAGGATAGCAAAACCGCTTTTTAAGGCATCTTTTGAAAATCGCTTGGTGTTCTAAGACAGACCTTAAAGTTTTAATCTGCAACTGTGATTAAATTAAATTCCACTTAAATGAGTTTACTCAGGGACAGTGCATCACTTTCCTTATTCTATAAGGTAGAATATCTGTTTCTGGGTTGCTTTTTAATATTTTTTGTCTGCATTCCTTCTTTAGCAACATAGAAATAAGGCACAACAGTTACCACACTTTCTGTTAGCAAAGTTAGCATTAGCAGCTAGCCTAATTTGCTAGCAACCAAAAGAATGTCCTAAAAACTTTGAAGTTTACTTTTTTTCTTCCAGCTCTGTGAAACAATTGAATTTCTCAAATCATTTTACAAAGAGTTTAAGTTTTCCACTTTTTATTTTTAAACACAAAACATGCATTATTAACATTATGAAGTATGACATTCTCAAGCAATTTTCCACTTCATCTTTACTGTGTTCATTTGTGGAAATATATGTTCACACTTCATTTGTTCTACTTAAAAATGTAGTAAAATAAGTCAGAGATAATAACTACATGCATTTCATAGTTAGCATCACTAGCTAGCTCGCTAAAGTTGTCCTATAAACAAAGGGAAACATGTAGCTTTTTGTTCCCACTGTAAAACTATTGAACCTTTATTTGAACTTTCCCTGGATGATATTTTAAAAGCAGTGAAAGGTGCATCAACATAGCAAATGGAGCCATTTTTTGGGGAAAGCTAGCATTGGTAGCTAGCCTTGGTTAGCCACCAAAAATTGACTTAAAAACAGGAAACTGTTAAGTGAATTTCAGCTCCAGTTTTTTTAAAAACCACCAATTCCATAAATTAATAATAAAAAAATAAAAGTTGTTTGTTATTGTTCATTTAAAAATTAGTAAAATAATGACCTAACAATAAGCAGCTTTCCTCTAATCTTGCATCTATTAGAAATTGCAAACAAACACTTTTCTTTGCATTTACAAAAAGTGCCTAGATGTATAAATAAAAGAAAGAAATTATTGTTTCTTTTACGTTCCTGCTTCTGTATGTAAACTACAAAACATAACAGGAGATAGACGTATTACTCACAAAGCTGGCACTAATGGAGCGCTAGCAAGCTAGCCAAAAAACAAACAGTGAAGAGCAGCTTTTTTAAAAACAGTGTTGCAGCAATGCCATTTTCTCTCCCTTAGATTTCATCCAAATGTTATTCCACTGACTTACTTGCTCCAGTAAACTCTCCCATCGATTGCTTGCATCTCTCCAAGCATGGCCAGCAGCAGGGAGGATTTCCCACATCCCACCTGACCCACGATCATCGTTAGCTGACCTGGGATGGAAACAAATAAAATATGAGGTGAATGTTTTCATCCAATAAGCAAATTAATGACAGTTACATTAAAAGAGCAATATTGTTCTGCTTCCTGTGAGTACCTTAAATGAAAAGAACATATAAGGGACAAACTGCAGTAATTTGAAATGTAAACAGATCACTGATTTTGTTGCAAACATCCTGGAAATGTTCCACCTCCAGTGACTTCATTCATTCATTCATTCATTCATTCATTCATTCATTCATTCATTCATTCATTCCCATTATTCACAATCTGCCTAAACTTGGCCGTCTTTCTGAGTCAATCTTGCAGTTATAATTTCTGAAGTAAAATCCTTCATGATGTCCAGTTACTTCCTCTTCAGTACTTTGGCAGAGAAGAAAAGTGCTGGAGCCGCTGTTTGCTTAGTAGTAGCATGACTGGGATTGCAGGGAAGTCACATCCCAGAGGACGACTGGAGTGAGTGAAACTCGGCCCGGTACATCTGTCCGGCCCGACCCGGCTTCCTGACACTCGATACGCACGCGGCCAGACTCTGGTTTTTGAAATAGCGGCAGGCCTGAGCTCAGAGTTAAGCAGCATGCTAACGTCAACTTTGAACCAATAATCTGATGCTTCAGCTAATCCAAAACTAATAGTTTACAGAAGCTTTTGACTCCAGAACAGAAAGTTATTTAATGTACAAACAATTACCTTAACAGTTATTTAAAATATCATGCAGTTTAAATAAAATCAACAAAAATACTCAGCAGACTGGACAGTTTGATAAATTCATCAACACAATTTGGTGTGGAGTTTAACTTCTCAATCAAGGAGAATCAAAGAAAAAATTATTACATTTTTCAGGCTGATTTTATTATGTAGTGCCACTTAATAACTAGAGGAAATTGTCATTTCAGTGCTTTTTGCACCAGTTTAAATGATGTTGCATTTAAAAACTGTTAGTCAGACCTAAAGCACATACGTTAGCCCTAAACGTTAGCCCTAAACGTTAGCCCTAAACATTAGCCCTAAACGTTAGCCCTAAACGTTAGCCCTAAACGTTAGCCCTAAACATTAGCCCTAAACGTTAGCCCTAAACGTTAGCCCTAAACGTTAGCCCTAAACGTTAGCCCTAAACGTTAGCCCTAAACGTTAGCCAAAGAAAATGTCTCAGCTTAATTTATAAAACCTTCATTTGACTCTTGGCTCAAATGATTCGGTTGTTGCAACGCATTGCATTTTCATTTCATTTTTTTATTCCATTCACTCAAGAAATATGAATAGTCCATGAAATCACTAAAATAATTACATGAAAAGGAGCAGAAAGAAGCATAAACTTGCATAGTATCCAGGTTTATTCCTGTCACAATAACAAATTTAATTGGACGATAAAATTATTGTTCTGAGACCATTTTCAACTAATATAATCATAAACTATAAATTCTAATGAACATTTAACACTGGAGCTGGAAGATATTTTAAATAAAAACAAAAAAAAGGACAAATCATGCAAATGGAAATGATTAAATTTGTTTGAATTTATTATACTGTTAATTGATTCACTGCTTGTTGTGACAGGCCAAATCATCACCCCTCCACCGCCGTGCTCAACAGCTTTATTATTATTTTGTGTTGTGGAGAATCCAAACAAAGACAACAATGAGTGCTTGATAAGATTAGTTTTTAAACAGAAACGGAGGCTGACCTGTGGGGATGCGTATGTTGATGTCTGACAGGGTCAACTGGTTGTTTCCCCAGGTGAAGGAGCCGTTGCTCACCTGGACGGAAACAGAGACGAAGCAAACTGTGACTGCATCGATTTGGAGACATTTCCTAGCAACAGCAGATGTCCCAGCCTGCGTACGTGCCGTTTCACTGTTATGCACTGACCTACAAGAGCAAAGCACATGACCCGACCCGAGTTTAAGAAGTCCTGCGAGCGAGTTCACAGGAGTGGACAGTGGTTAGATAACAGCTTCACACAAGGAGAGACACGTACTGCGTTCACAACACGGGGGAAACCAAACAGCTGTCAGCAAGTCTGGTTCTGCAGAAAACACCAGTAAATCTGGCAGAAAGAAAGTTCATTGACTTTCATCAGAGTTACATGATACAAAAACATTGAGCTGGTAATTTCAGTTAACGATAATAAAGAAAGCTAGAAATGTTAATTCGTTTAAAGGATAGGTGGAAAAGTAAAAAACAGATTGATATAATGTCCATCTTGATCTTTATCTTTTCCTTCTAACAGGCTTTTGCTGTTTTTCTTTTGGACTTTGGTGGTTTTTTTCCACTCATTTTCAGTCCAATAGCTACAGTACAGCTTAAAAAACAATGACAACAAATAAAAACAAATACAGTATTTCACCTTTTTAAACCCTTCCCACATTCCTATGTTGAAAAAGTGCTGAAACTTTTTCAGCACTTATTGCTTTTTAAAACATAAAAAGCAAAAGAAGTGAAGTTTCTACATACATGAGATTGTATTATTTTTCCTTTATTTACCAATATTAGCCAGTAAAAGCATTTTACTACATAATGAATGTAACAGAATCTAACAGATCATAATCATTAATATTCAGCAGCAGGAGGATTTTTTGTGATTGATTTCTGCATAATAATTATTTCTAAAATGGATATCGAACATGGTAATAACTGAAGTGTGAGATGATTTTTTAAATTGGACCAATTATGCAAACTTCCCATTTTTTGTACATTTTTATGCTACTCTTTAGCTCTCTGCCACTTCCAAAAAAAAAAAGAAAAAAGAAAACCAACCAGCCATTTATTGGCAATAAATTAATGATTTTTTTATGTTGGAGAATTAGCCCTTTCAAAAAACCTCCCATTTGTTAAGTCACATTTTATGGGCACTGGGACGTTACCTAGCAACCCAGCCCCAAACCCCAGCCCCGTTACCTAGTAACCCCAGCCCCGTTACCTGGCAACCCCAGCCCCGTTACCTGGCAACCCCCGGAGAGTTCCAGAATGTTTGGTCAGTCCTCTATAAACTTGTTAAAGGAAGTTTAAAACTGCAGTAACAGAGTAATCACTGAAACTCTTCCTCCTGCTCAGACATTGTTTACATTCCTCCCATCTGTTGCCCTTACATGTTTATTTTTATGTTTTTTTTTTTTGTTTAACAAGAGCCCCCCAAACCCCCCCACAGGTTTTTCATTCCACAGTTACCCTCGCCACATGTTACTGGTCCCAACAGCATCTTTTGTTTCTGTTAGAGAAAATACTCACGATAAGCTGCTTGGAGTTTGTTTTTGTTTGATTTGGGGAAGATTTAAATAACAGACGGAGAGAGAGACGCCGAATATGTTAGATCACATTTGATGCACATGTAGAAAGAAGATGGACAGATGCTGATTTTGGTTATTTTTTCAGATTTTTATAAATTTTGTGATAATAAAAACCAGAACACCACAGATAATGAACAATAACAAACATAGTGGACATCACAGACTGGTGTCAGAGCTCCCGTGGGAAAAATGAAGAAAAACAGGAAAATGAGGAGAAGACATGTAAGAAAGGACGACTGGAGTCAGAAAATGAGTTGAGGGTTTGACCAGGATTCAGTCTTATTACACCAACAAGGAAGAAATCCAATACAAGCTGGAAAACATTCTCATTAATAATTAGAAAACACTAAAACCCTTTCTATTTCTGCTGATATTCATGTCTAAATTCAAAATGTTAAAACCTCATTACCAGTCAATGGCAGCTTTTAACAAACAGCTCTCTGTCATCTACATAAAAACAAAACTGCAACCATGAACAACAAATTAAATCTCTGCAAAGTTGCTCCAAACCAGGCCTGCAGCTAACAATCATTTCAATATTTAGTATTTATTACTGTTAATCGGATAAAACTTGGATCATTCTTCAGACTTTTCAACCACGTAAGCCGTTTTTATACAATATTAGAAAAACATTAAAAGATGCAAATAAACAAATAACTGAATCCCATTTTAAAATCAGAAAATAAACATTTTATTGCCTAAAATGTAAAAATACAGCATTTATTTAGTAAACATGAACCAGGTGAAGCTAAACCTGTCAAGTGAAAAGTTTTGGCTAAACCACATTTACAGACAAAGATTTTTAACTTAAATGAAAAATGTATATATCACCACGTTTTTCTAGTTTGTGTTCTCTAGATGAATCGATTAATAAATTACTTGACAATTATTTTAGTAACCAATTAATCAGAATTAAGCCGATGAATCGTTTCAGGCCTAAAAAGTGAAGTTATTTTTGGGCTGTCCTGAAGCTGACTGAGCGTTGATCTGAACAGAGACGGAGCGATGCGGGTGGGAAAGCAGCAGCAGATTCTGCTTTAATCAGCGGAGCGTCGTCTGGACAGTAGCATCACTCCGCAGGGAAGGGACAGGAAGAGGAGCGTTTACAAAACGGCTGAGAAAAATCTGGACACTTTCACAAGACCCTTCAAGGGGCAAATAATTCTCGTGTGAATTCTGCATTTCCTGTGCAGAAAGGCCACGCACAAACACAACACATGCAAAGTCACGTGTTTACGCCCTTTTCACATTTGAACATTTTACAAGTTGGAGCGCAGTTAAAATGACAAGCTGCAAAAAATGATCAAGATTTCACCTGTTTCCTTTTTTTTCTTGTCTTTTTATTTAACATCTTGAAAAAGTTACCAATCAATTTTTGTTTTGGTTTTTATTCCATCATTATTTTTTATTTAGTCTTGTTACTAATCAATCTGTTTTTAGCCAAGTTACAAAACTGGTTATTGGTTATTTATTTATTTTTAGTCAAGTTATCAATCCAACTATTTTCTGTTTTATTATTATTATTATTATTATTATTATTATTATCTTTATTTATTTCATTTTATTTTTATTCCAATGTTGGGGGAGTCACCGATCAAGACAAGCTTCTGTTTGGTTTATTATAATTTTCAGTCAAGTTACCAATTAACACAGTTTTGACTCTAATTGTCAGGTGATTTAATTCTTACTATGAGAGAATAATAAAATAATAAAACAGTATTTCCTAGAATAATTGGGTCCAGAGGTGGAAACTCATCAGAAAGTCCTCTGAACTCTTGATCAAGACTTTTTCAAACTGCTTTCCTCCTTGGTGATCATCATTTCTAGTCTTGAAAACTGAACAAAGAGTTTAGTTTTTGCTGGCTGTATAAGCTTTAACCCTTTCAGAGCTGCTGACCTTTGACCCTCACCTTTACGGCCACATCCTCCGTCTCGGTGGGTCTCATCGCCCGCCGGCTCGGCTGCTCGTAGTTGTCCATCTGGTAGCGGATCGGCTGCTTCCTGTTGATGGCTTTGGTCTTTAAAAGATGGTTAAACATTCAACATTAAACAAAAGTTTTTACCATTAAACAGAAAAAACAAGAAGGAGTGCAATAATTTAAGTCATTTTGTGACAAGATAAACAATTTTTACTGAATTTTGATGATAAAAACAAAACTCAGCACTGAGAACTGGAGGGAAAGCTCTAATTTCCAACTGTAAATCAAAACCTGAAAGCCACACTTGGTAGTTTTCTGAATAATCTGTTAGGAGCAGCGCTCACCATCCCCAGGTGTTTCTTCCCTACATCCAGGGAAACTGATATATCTCCATTTCTCCAGCTGTCGTCCCCGATTTCATCACTCTGGAGAAACTCACCAAGCTTCTGGACACTTTAGGGAAACACACACACACACACACACACACACACACACACACACACACACACACACACACATCTATGAGAAGTCTGAATGTTAAGAGTTTAATACCAGGAATCTCTCAGGAGTTTAGAGTTTCTGTTCGCTGATGTCAGCTTTTCCATTCAGTAGACGCAGCAGCTGAAACATCTCCATGTTTGGTAACATCCAGGACAACCAGATCTGCTGTCCTCACCAGTAAAACACTCACCTGACGAGAGCTTTCACCGCAAATCTGACCACAGTGGAGAGCAGGAAGAGCGGCGTCACCAGGATGTGGAAAAGCGCCAGCGCTGCAAAGGCTTGAGAAGGACTGGGGATGCTGCTGGTGAGGAAGTGATGAACCCCAAACGTCTGGACAAGAAGAAATTCAGATTTCACCTCTGATATTTCATGGTACGAAAGCTGCACTGCTGTAGATATCAAGATATGAATTAATTAAACTTACAGCAAGAACGGCAGCAATGGGAATAGCAGCGTTCATGAAAACTGTGAAAAGAAGAGCAGACGTCAAACAGGACATCATCCACAACACGAGGAATCTCTGGCATCCATCTGCCTGGATGTCTCTCCAATAAATCAGCAGAGTTCATTTAAGCTGGACTACTGGAATATAACACATTTTCTAAAGGTTTGAGGCTTGAGCTTTGGGAAGATCATTTTTAATTTTATCCACTCCAACATCAGATTATGTGTCAAGTGGAATGGAGTCAAGGTGAGGCTTTCAGGACAAAGAACGCTGCCCCAACTGGACCAGCAGTGGAACGAAGGCGGACCACTACTTGGCAAGCATTCCCAGCAGCCGTGTTTATTCCACTTTAACACAACTCCAGTCCACTTGCCTAGAAAATCCGGTTCAGTTGACGAGGTGTCCATCCTAAAAAGCTCGGTCAGAAAACCAAACCAAATGTTTCGGTTTGGTTTGAATGTGAACGCCAAGCAGACCGGAGACCACTCCAAAAGCAGGAAGTGGACTATAACGCAGGGCATTCTGGGTAAATATAACCCAGACAAATTAGCTAGCCTAGCGCTAGCAGCAGAAATGTCTCCTGGTCTTCAGCCAAAGACTAAAGAGAAATCCTCCAACACTAAAATCTGACGCCTCCATCTTGTTTCCATCTGGTGAAGAAGGAAGTTGCTCTCAGTGTCTTCAGAGGTTTTTGTGTGGTTTCCTTCAGTGGTTGTTGGTGCAGCGCCCCCACAGGCCAGGAGGGGAACAGGCTGGTTTGACTCAGAACCACAGCAGCTGCAGGTGGAGCAGATGATGCCATTTTTTCCCAAATGAACCAAACCTACCAGACTACAGGGAGGGAAAACAGCCTTTACCTTAAGAGAAATAAATTAAAACCTGAAACAAAGATACGTTTTCTTATGGGAACAACAAGTTTTAACCATTCATTAAGGTTTTAATCGGTAGTCATCCTTTGTTACTCAGGCAGTAAAACTATCACCTCCATGGTGGGAAAGCCTCACCTTGACTCCTCCAGACATATTTCACGTCACTATTACTGAACAGCTCAATCTTCGACTTGGAAAACAACTTGGTACATTTTAGTTAGCGACATAGGAAGAGATGTCAGGGCTTAACAGTTACTGACTATTTTCTTTAAAGCTTTTAGGAACAAGAGGTTGGATCTCTAAGGTCAAATGTTGGGCATTTCTTAAGCTGATAAAATTTTCTTATTGGTAATTTATTAAACTTTATAGGAGATGAAATCCAACTTTCTGAAAAAGAAGCTAACGTTTGAAGAAAATCTCTGTCTTTAAACCCGTCTAAACAACAACCAAATAATGCCTGAGGCTTATGCTTGCTGCCTTACTGGACATGGAGGTGTAGAAAGCAAACGTCCTGAGGCTGGTGAGTTCTTTGCTTCTGGTTTGCTCCACGCTGTCGCAGAAGATGTCCTCCCAGGCGTAGAGCTTCAGCAGCTTTATGCCCTTCAGGATCTCTGTGGTCTGTTTCAGACGGTCTGTGGAGTGTTCCTGGATCAAGACACGGTCACAGTTTAACATCCATTTCTGATAACGTCAATGTGTTTCAATGTCCAGAGTTTCAGGAAGCCCTGATCGGTCATGGAGCTTTTTTTAGAAATGTAGACTGTTGATGCCGACATTAGCATTCGTTACATGTTTAGCATTGAGATGCTATTTTAACCGCTAAAATCTGACGCCTCCATCTTGTTTCCATCTGGTGAAGAAGGAAGTTGCTCTCAGTGTCTTCAGAGGTTTTTGTGTGGTTTCCTTCAGTGGTTGTTGGTGCAGCGCCCCCACAGGCCAGGAGGGGAACAGGTTGGTTTGACTCAGAACCACAGCAGCTGATGGAGTTCTGGTTCCAGTAGAACCGGGTCTACTGGGTCATCAGCTGGAAAAGCATCTGAAAATCGACCCACTGATGGTGGCGTCCATTGTTAATTGCTACAATAAGCGCTGGGTTGGAAACCATTCGCAACAAAGTTTGGTTGATTTCAAATCAATCGTTAGAAAAAGACAAAAAAAATTTATTTCCATACTTATTTATTTCAGTTTGTGGTTCTGATGTGACAAATGTGAAAAGCTTAGAGGTTTTTTGCACAAAAACTGAGTAAATATTTGATTTTACTGCTTACCAGAGCGCTTTTCTGCGTTTCGGCCAACTTTGTGGCGATGAGGTACTGAACCGGCGCCAGCAGAACTATAACCGACGCTCCAACCAAGGCGCTCCAGCTCAGAAAGTTGTAGAGCAGAATCACTCCCATCACAATCTGCAGTGAAGAACAGATCCACGTTTAAAGCCCAGGTTGACGACGTTTCTCAGGAAAGCAGCCGTGATTCACCTGTACAGGCATGGCCCAGAGGTTGGGGCAGAGGAAGAGGAACCACATCAGCTGGTTGGTTTCTATGGCAACCAGGTTGTTTATCTGCCCCAGAGTCATTTCCCCCATCGACATGTTGGAGGTGGACAGTCGCAGGATTTTGTTGTAGATCATCGCCTTGGTAACGAAACATAAAAACAGACCTGAGGATCAACAGATGATGGCGAAACATTTCTGCAAGTAGCTGGCAGTGAAATGGAGATCCAAACTTCCTCATGTACTCTCTAGGCCTCCTGGAAGTATTTACACTTTTACAATCTAAAAGTCTTAACAACCGGTCACACGAAAAGTAAACAATGACAGCAAATAACCTGTTGTGTGTTTTGTGGACAACAGGTGCAAAGGTGCAAAACTAGATGCAAACACATAAATGATGAAAACAAACAAGCGCAACAGAAAACCACTGGAAACAAAAAATACTGCAACCACAAGAAGCAAAATAATATTACTGACGTAAACATGCAACTGTTCTATAGTATCGTAAAAGACATGAAGCATAAAAAGAATCTGGTCCCTTATGATTTAATGGTCATCTCCCCCTAGTGGTCTGGAGGACTTACATTTTGTAGAGGGAGTTTAGCAGCGTTTCATATTTTATTTTTAAAGGTGCAGCATTTTGTTTATTGATCACAGCATTTTTGGCTGCAGCGATTTTTGTTGCATTTGTTTCTTTGTGTTTGTGTGCTTTGGAGTTTGAGTTGTTCATGTGTTGCATAGCTAAACTCCACCTAATCCTAGAGAAATCTTGGATTTGTTAAAAACTGGGTTTTCTAGCTGAACCGTCACGTTTTCCTGACGCGTCCCTCACCAGCAGAGCGCCCCTCAGGTTGATGCCCGTCTCGATGGTGACGTAGTAGGACGCCTGCAGGAAGGTTCTCTGCAGGACCAGCGCCAGGAAGAGGAGAACGGCCAAGACGGAGCTGTTCTCCAGAAGCTCAGTGGTGTACATGAAGTACACACGGAAATGGTTTTCCTGCAAACACAAACAAGTAAACAACATTCAATTTACAAGATGTTTGAGTTCAAAAATGTTTCGATTTTGAAGATTTAATTTTTGTATTTTTTTCAACCATACACTACTTGGGTTTCCATATTTCAAAGTGATGTCAGGGCAGCCATCTTGTTCGACAGGATGACTCTTGTCATAGTGAAATAATCAATGTTTTCAACATTAAGGATTTTTTTTACCTCCTATATCTTGCTGAGACGTTTCTTGTAAGTTTCTTATTTTAAGTCTACTAAGATATTTTCACCAGAAACCAGATTTAATTTCTAAGCCACATTGATTTCTATAATCAAGTTTCAGCTCAAGTTGTGCTAATATTTCAGCTCAAATTTTAATCCCAAAGATAACTTGAGTATTTTGTATATGTATAGATAAATGAGAGAGTTGAGAGATGCTGAGCTCTGCTCTCTGTCTCCGCTGCCCAACTGTACCCACTAAAACACACCTGACAGCATCTCCAGTAAACTCAGACCAGACAAACTAACGGCAGGAAAACTTCCTGTCTGCACAGAAGAGTCTGCTCTGCTTCTCCGACTGCGACTTTCTGAGGCAGCAATGAACTAACGAGGTGCTAAAGTCTGCTTTCCATCTGTCTGTCTGTCTGTCTGCTCCGCCTCGTTTACGCTACAAAAGTTTTACAAAGTCTTGAAAAATGAAGCAAACGATCTTCAGCAACCAAATATGGCTCCTGGTTTTGGAAAGTTGACCCGATCACGACCTCGTTCCAGTTCTTGGCATCGGCCACTGGATTTTTACTGAAAATCTTCTGGTATTTCAGAGTTCATGGTGCCATGAAATCTAAACAAGAGGAAAGTAAATGACACTTTTTTCTTATTTTTGTCAACAAAAAAAAACAACTAATAAATCTATTTATTAAAAAACTTCAAATCAATAAAATCGTTTCTGTAAACCGGAAAAAAACAGTCACTAAAACTTGACAAGTTATCTCGATTCAAACGTTTGTGCACTGAATGGCACGTTTTCTTGTTTTTCCCATTTTGAAGGGACTGTAAAAGAAATGAGTCTATACCATCAGGAAACAGGAAGTTTGGGATTTCAAAGTAAAAGTTTGATTTAAGACACAATGATCAACTTTAAACATAAAATAAACTAAAAACTGCTCAAAAAATGTCCTGAATTACTGATTAACACTTGATTTTTTCAGTTAAATTATTAAATTGTGCAGCTATCTTCATCTTAACGAGGTTTTTTATTATTAAACTCAAATTAAAGGTTTGATTTTTATACATTTTCTTAGCATGAGATTATGCTGCTGCAATAAAATCTTTTTACACGAGGAACATAAAAAAGGGAGAGGCTGTAAATATTCATGCATTTAGAAATATTTTTGCAGTTTTTTGGTATTAGTAGGTCTGACATGACGACTGATTTATCTGGACGATAAATCGTCCCAGGACTTATTGCAATAAATTATAATATTGAGATAATTTTTAAGTTATAAAATTGTAATGGCGCGGTAAAACGCGAGTAATAAATGTTAAATTGTATTGGATATATAAACACTGGAACTGGACGGCATTAAAATGTCCAAAATACCAGAAACAACCAATAAAATGAATAATGAAGTCTGTAAAGTTAGACCAAAGCATCAGACTGAAGGTTTCATAGAAAAAAAGAAAAACAATAAATTATTATCATGGAAATGATTGAGTTTGTTTTAGTTCATGATGCGTTTGATCGATTGATTGCCCAGTCATGAAGAGCGCTGCTGGTTCTCACTTTGACCCGGCAGGAGAAAAGTGGCGCTCACCATGTTCTTGTTCGCCGACGTGTTGTTGTTTTCGTCATCCAGGTTGCGAACGATGCCGTAGATGCAGAGCGGCCCGGCGAACCCCAGCAGGTCGGCCAGGTACCGGAAGGTGCTGCTGAGCAGGATCGGCCGGCCGAAGGCTCTGTACATGGAGCGCCAGATGGACGGCGCTCGGTCCGGATCTTCGCCCGTCTGTGTTGAGGTGAAACGGGTGAATTAAAGCGGAGAAACAACTGGACCAGACCCGGTTCGGACCCGGTTCTGACCCGGTCCGGACCCGGTCCGGACCGTCGCTCGGCTTACCCTCTGATCCTCGTAGGCGTCTTTCAGCCTCAGGTAGTTGGTCAGCGCTCTCATAGCGATGGGCAGCTTCCCGATCTTCTTCAGCTCTATCGGCCTCTTATGGGCGCCGATAATGAGGGGGTTCATCCACCAATACGTCGCCTAGGCAACAGAAATGGACCAAAAACAAACTCCATTGTCTAGGATTTACTTCCAGGAATTAAATCGGTTTTCAAAATATTCCTTTATTCTTAATTCTCATGTGAAAAGTATTTATTACTCCTTAAAAACAAAAGTATTTTTGATACTGTTGATTTCTAGTGTAAATATCTTTGTACACTATTAATAAAACAAAACTAACTTACAAGTAACTTTTCATCAAGATTTAGATGCTTATTTTAAAACTCCCACTATGTAAAATTTATATTTTGCACAGTTTTGTTTTTCCATTTCTCTCGTCATGAAAAATTATTTGTAAGTTATTTTGTCTTCTTTGAATATTTTGTGTTTTTTCAGTGTAATTAATTATAAGAAGCACCTTAGAGAGCAGGTTGACGAACGGCTGCAGGAAGCGGACGCCTAAATCCTGTAAATCCTCCGGCGGTTTCACCTTCTGGGGGTTGGTGAAGAAAACGTATTTCTACAAACAGAAAAGAACAAAATTAGAGAGGTGAAGCAGATTGCTGAGGTTTTTCCAGGGCAGGAGGGAATGCTGCGGCGAACCCGGACTCGGATGACGTTGATCTCCACGGCCATCAGCAGTCCGTAAAGGATCACCAACAGGGCCGTGATGCAGAACCGCAGGTACTTGAACCGGATCCCAAACTCTGCGAACTTCCACAGCTTGATGGACTTGGTTATGAACGCCAACACCCAGTAGATGAAGAGGACTGGGAGCAAAGAGAGACGGTCAGAAGTTTACATACACCCCGTCTGGAGTTACATCATCTCCTGTTTCAGGTCAGAATCACCAAAACTATTTCTATTTGCTAAAAGAAACAATAATGAAAGAAAGAAAATGTCAGATTTATTCATTCATGTCTTTGTGGTCAGAAGTTTACATACATCTCCTTGGTGTTTGGTAGCATCTTCAGAAGTTGCTTCAATACTTTCACTAACCGTGGGTCCCAGTGTTTCCTCCAAACGTAATGATGGTCTTTATGTCCACTTTACTTTCATCATGTCTCCAACAATGAAGCTGTTTGTCTCTGTTTGAAATGTTTCTTTTGGGGTATATGGCTAACTCTGGCAGATTATGTGATGTGATGTAAACTTATGATCACAAAGACATTAATAAATACATTTCTGACTAAAAAAAGAACACTTTGATCTGATTTAACTTCAAATAGAGAGAAATCTTACCCAGCAGCAGTTTGGGGAAGTTGGACGTCTCTATGTTGTGGTAATAAACAACTGATGTTGTTGCAGCAATGAAACCCATGAAGGCAGGCATGAAGAGATGGAGGTGGTTGGAGGTCATTGTCCTGCAAGAAAATACATACCATCAGTATCCATGAGGGAACAAAATGTCCTCCGTATGTTAGTCCTCCTGCAGACTGACGTGTTGGAGACGATGCCCTCTGCGAACTCGCACACGTGGACGAAGAGCAGCAGGAAGGTGAGGATCCACCGCATGTTGTGTCCGGGGAAATGAAGCCACGTGTTGTGATGAATCTGAACCTTGGAGCTCTGGCTGCCCCAACCTGGAAGACAAGATGGGCGCTCTAAAAACGCTGCTCAAAACGCCTGGCTGGACCTAGCCCCGCCTTCGAGGTGCAGCTCCTCCCCCACTCAGCTCCTTCAGACTAGCCAGCAGCAATTAGCAAACACCCAGACACAAATACACACCTGCAGTTTTTGTTAAAGTTTCATAAGTTTTTTTATTGAAAGAAAATAATCTGGAAAAACGTTAGGATTATGGTTCCACTTAACTTTAGATTTTGGTCCGTCTGATGATGTAATCTCTAAATATTAAATGATTAATAATTTGAACAGTTACTCTGTAGACCAAATACTTTTTTACTCTTGAGTACTTTCTTGGACGGCTACTTTCTACTGTGACTTGAGTAAAAATATGTTGAAGTAGTGCTGCTGTTAACTTTTGGGTTCTCTGCCAACCTGATATATGATATGCAGCATTTTTATGACAACTAAAGGAAACATAGTTGGAAACACATAATACTGCCCCTTTAAAGGGAACAAAAAAGCCACAACTGATTCATCTCCAGCAGATCTCTAAACTCCAGTAATCCTGGTTCAGCCACACTTTAAAGCTGCTTAAAGTTCTCCCAGCGTGGCGGGTAAAAACAGGAAGTTAATACCAACTGCACATCTGCCTCACGGAGATTACACCAAGATGGTCTGACGCGCCAGCACCTTCCCACCCAACTCGAAGGGGACATAGAAACCAGATCCTCTCCTAGAGACTTTGTCAGCATCCTGTTCCAAACCCTGAGGAAGAGGAGGGCAACCCTACCAATGAAGAGGATGGGGAAGGTGATGAAGAGCAGGAAGACGTGAGGAACCAGGTTGAGGGCGTCCACGAAGCAGCCATTGTTGAGCACGCCATCGTTGATGCCGTATGCACTGGGAACCTTGTCGCCACAAAATGACAACGGCATGCCAGCAGCCATTGGTTCCTCCCAGACCCGGAGTCAGACTGGCAGAAACAGAAATCCGTCAGGTCAGCGTCTTGCTGCCATGGAGTGTCACAACACCAGCATGAGACTCAGCCGTGTGAAGCCGTCAGAGCTATTTTAGGACAGTGTAAATCAGGGGTCTGCAGATTTCAGGACCGGAGGGCCAGTGATTCAACACACCTGAGTTAAATGATGAGGTCATCAGCAGGACGAAGGATGTTCGCTCAGGTGAGTTGGACCAGGAAGTGGTCTGGAACTGAAGAACCTGCTGTCAAAAGATGATAAAACACAAAGGGATCTACTGGATCGTTTTAATCTACATTTATAAAATATAAAAATATATAAAAATATCAGTGTTACTGGATGGACGAATGGACGGACGGATGGATGATATTATTGTTTTGGATTTTTCTCTAACAAACATAATTTGTCAGTATTTTTTAAATTGGAGCTTCTTCTTGTTTTCTTCATCTAAATGATTTTATTTATAAATAATCAGATCAGTAAAAAGTTACAAGTGATTTTTTTTTCAAACCCAATAAGCAACAAGATAATTATCTAATTTATTTAAATTATTTTAAAACAGTTTCCTGTTTGAATCACATAAATTTGTCATTTTTAAGTCAAATTTTCTGCTCTTTGTTTCCATCTTTATTCTTATACATTTGCCAAGTTTAATAAAGCGAATTATTTTTAAATAAATAAAACTTGACGATAGTTAGATAAACTAAATGGAACATTAATATCTGGGTTTTATCAGAACAACATTCATTTCCAGCCTAATTTACCAACACAAACAGTTCTACGCGTCAATAACCAAACCAACTAAACAATTCACGAAGCTAACGGACATTTAGCTGCTAAAATTAAGACGATTTATTAAACCTTCGACAAGAAAAGTGTCTTACCTGGAAATAAAGGGATTATCCTGACTGGCACCGTTTCATTCCGGCTGAAATTTAATTTTAAAAAGACAGCAGACAGAGAAAAGAAGAAGAAACGAAATACAGTGAGTTGGAGAGTTAACAGAGGATTATTTTTAGCCCTGGAAGTCAAGAGCGAGATCAGCTGCTCCAACTCAATGCGCGCTGCGGACGGCGTCAAGGCAGGACGCCCACGAGACACAACTTCCGGCTAAGACCTTCAGAATAAAAGCGTTAATCAAAATTATGCTGAGTTTATTTTTAATACTTACTTAATCATTTTTATCAACTGAATAGTGAATTGATAAAATAAAATAATTCATAACAAGGTGCTAGTAAAACTACAATTAAAACTCTACTCCTCTCTCCACCTCTCGCATTGTCCGCCACAGTTACAAGAACACAAATCTCTCATTGCTGCATCGCTAATTAGCTCATTTTATGGCTAAGGGACTAAAGCTAACTGACATTATTTCTCTGTAGTTTATCAGTCATGTTCACAAACAGATCCTGTAGAAGTAGCATGGAATTCGGATTTTTGTTTAAATACTTCCACTGCTTTTGCTATGGTAGCCATGATGGATTTTGAGGGTCAGGTTGGTAAGAGATTTCTCCAACTTACAACTCTGAAATATTAGCTTATATATACATGTCTAAGTCCACATTTAAATGCTGTTTTGCATTTCAGTTAATTTATAAATTATTAAATCAGTTTCACACATTATCAAATATCCATTGGTTGCTTTATTGGATAAAAGGAGAAACAGATGGATGGACAAATGAATAAAATTAAGTAATAACATATATACTCCTTTCAATTCATTGTAAAATATTCCAAAATATTGCGAAACAATAATGTCACAACTATCTGCACTGCAAGTACATCTCTGCTTTGAGTCGTTGCTTTATTTTGAAGGCAAGAATTGATTCATTTCCGGTAACAGTCCGTGTAATTTCTGCTAACTTGGTGCGCTGCTGCCTCATATCAGATTTCTAAACTTGTACCAGTTTGGCGATGAGAAGAGAGTTTATAATAGGCTTCCTCAAGGGTCCTGAACCGAGGGCCAACAAATAAAGTTTATAAAAATAACTACTTGCATTGCTGATCATTCCTTAAGTTTTTATTTATTTTACTTTAAAAAATACAATAAATAAATTATATCAACCTTCAGTCAAAAAATGTGATGCACTTTCTGGACAGGTTTTTTAAGAAATATAGATGTTTAGGATTTTCTAATCAACATAATAATCTGAAGCGCATGCAGCAGGATGCCACGCTTGCTGTGGGATGCGGGGGAGGAGAAGGACCTTGGATGCGGTCAGCGGGGTGAACTCAAGCAAGCTGCACGTTTCAGAGCAGCGACAAGAAGCGCAACGCTGCCACAAAATATGAAAATAAAAGATCAGATTTATCCAGCAGCGTCCTGCTACGTGACTCGTTACCAAAATAGATTTAAATATAAATAATTAAACATTTTACTTAAAAACAGAACAATGTGTGTTGGTTAAATTTGGATTTGGGTTGAATTGAACATTTAGTAAGAAACGTTAGCTATAAATAACCTCCATTTTTTAAGTCTTAAGCTTCGTAGATGAGTGTGAATTAATATTAAAATCTGCAAAAATACGTCAGATCAGCGCTTTTAATGGAAGCCGAATTTAACTCCTAACTGCAAATATTTTAAACATTTAATTAGGTTTGTATTAAAGCCGCAGTTTTTACTGAGATTTAATTTAAAATAAAAATGGAGTGATTCTTAAATGAAGTCTGGTGTCATTCACGTCCAGAGAACGTTCTCTCTGAATGCAAGACGTCGCGTGTCAGCCTACCGAGAGGATGCTGCTGCTGCCTCGGTGTGACAGAGAGGAATCCCGACCTCAACAATCCGAAACCCGGCGCAGGATTTCGGGTCAAAGCGTCCCGTCCTCCCGGATCTTTACGTCCCGTTTGCGGTTTCTTAAAAAAAAAGAAAAAAAAAAGGCGGTTTATGCTGAAGGTGCGGCGACAGGAAATGTCTACATGTTGAAATTCCACTTCAGTTATGGCGGAGGACGCGCACACTCCCGCAGTTTGAGGATTTCAGCGATTATATTATTCGCAGCTCATGAAAAATAGGTCAAACTGAAGTAAAACGAGCAGAACGGGCTGGTTTATTATAAAACAAAAATAAAATAATGATAATTAGAAGGTACTCACCAACATCTTCAGCCTTACAGAGAGAATCTCTGGTGGGAATTAAAGCACAACAAAGAAAACAAAAAACAAAACACCTGCCGACCTGATCCAGGGGCGTAGCTAGACACAGGGCCATGCTGGGCACCCCGACTGGAGATTAGGTTCAGAATAATGTATTTATATATTAATGTCAGTATTAGTAATGGGTAAAGCAGCATTCACCAAACTGATAGTTGAATAAAAATATATAATAGATAAATAATATATAATAGATAAAAAATAAATATCCTTTTTGTTGAGCTCATCTCTCTATCTATTCAAGAATTTAGCTGCAAAAATGGTTTTTGACTTGAAAATAATTATTTTTTTTAATATATATTTTTCAACTAAAATGAGATTAATTTTGATTAATTACAGCCCTAAACACAGTTCTAGAACCTGAGTTATAATAGTTTTGGATTTTTCATTATAGTTTTTATTTTTTATTTTGTTGAGATTTTTGTGTCTAATTCAGGTTTTATTTAATTATTATTATTTTTAGTAATGGAAGTACTTTTAGCTTTTCCGTTCTTTGGTTAATATTTAGGTGCAGAATTAAAAATGTCAAAGTGTTGTGATTTTGTTAGTAATGAATGATATAATTTTATTGTTTTATCAGTTATTGTTGATTCTGGTGTTTTTCCCCAGTTGTTGTGAATTATTATTGGAGCATCGTAAACTGCTGGGGAAAAAATTAACTTTACATCAGTTCAATAGGCTAATAAATAAATTAATAAGCACAAATTATATCTATAAATATATCATTTATAACAATATAAATATATTTTGCGCGTTTTAGTTTTATAAACACACAATATAGTTACATTTATTTGTATTTATTCTCCATTTAAGTACTTTCAGTTAACAAAAATGTTCCTCAATTTCAGTTTTTGTTATTTTGTTAGCTTTAGTTCACTATAATAACCTTTATTAAAGATTTATTAACATCTTAAAAATAAAAATAAAACATGTTCCCTTTATTCGCCTCCAGCCGATCTGGATGGAGAGCCTGGGACTCCGTTCACTGCAGCCGGACCAGAGGAAGAGGAGAGGTGGGAGGATTTGTGTGTGTGTGTGTGTGTGTGTGTGTGTGTGCGTGTGTGTGTGTGTGCGTGTGTGTGCGTGTGTGTGTGTGTGTGTGAGTGTGTGTGTGTGTGTGTGTGTGTGTGTGAGAGAGAGAGAGAGAGAGAGAGAAGAGATTCCCATCTGTAAGTGTTTCCCAGGAAACAGTGAAGGGAAGACGTTGACCTCCATCTTCTACATCCACACAATCATTTCCTGTAGACTCTGACCCAAACTTTAAACTCGACGTTAAAGTCAAATGTTTTACAGGAAGACATGTCACTTCAGGTCATGACATCATCTTTCTACCAGAGAAGAAGAAAAACCCAACAGTAGGAGAAACCAAACACCTTTAACCCTGACGTCAGTTTCACTGTGAGAATTAAATGGAAAGTTTAATATAAAACTTTTCTTTAGCTGTTTTAAAGTTGGATCAAGACTCTCTAAATGAGCTTATTTGTATTAAATTTGTGTTTATGTTTCCAGCATCATGTCATGTTGAGGTTCCAGCGTGAGAAACATCAGAGCTTGAGGCCGGTACAGGAAGTGACTGTTCTTTCTGCAGATAAAAGAAACACTTTAAATTACAAATTAATCATCTCCAGAGAGCAAAACCAAAACACCAAAAAAATTTAAAAAAGACTCAACTTCCCACAAATATTTAAGGATCCCAAATTCCTCCCAGCAGGAACGTCTCCTAGGTTTGAACTTTATCAGCAGAAATAATCAAAAATGTTCATTTAATGGAAAAGAAAATGTGTTAATCTTTCCTCTTTTAGCTACAAGAATATTAATGTTGCTTCATTTTCTACTCCATTTGTTAATTTGTTTCAATGTTGCTAATAGAAATAGGAAAATCCATACAGCTGCACATTTTCAAATTCCAAGAATAAATTTGCTAAATTGAAACATGACAATTTCTAAAGTAAACTTTGATTTCTGATAAAGTTTTTTTTTTTTTTTTTTTAGATATAATGATTTCTTTGTTGTAACAAAATTGCTTTATTTTGCAAAACTGCAACAGAAAAAGAGACACTTCTATAGAAAAACCTTCTGGTAGAAGTAGAAGTGCAGGTTGAACAGATTTACTCCAGTAAAAGTAAAAAAGTGAATAATTTGAACTGTACTTGAGTAAATAAAATTACTAAGTGACTTTTGATAAGTCTAAAATACTTTACAAGTTCAAGTCATATAAAATACATGATTTTATTCTTTTGCTGTCAACATGCATTGCATTGGTACAGAAATAAAAAATACTGATAGTTTGTCTTTTAACTAAATCTCAATCAGGATAATTCAGATTATACAAAATTAATTGTTGTTTGAGCCAAAACCATGGAATTATTTAAAATAAGGATAAATGGGGAATGTCTGAAGAATCTGAACTTCTGCTCTTGCAGAGAGCGTGAGTACTTTGACTTTGGATCTTAAGGTTCCCACCATTGTGGTTCTGATTCTCACTGTGGGAAGATCTGGGTCCAAACCTCTAAAGAGAAGAACCAAGAGGGCATCAGATGACGCATTTAGAAGGAGCTCAACTTCAAACTGTTTCCTTTGGTTCATTTCAGAAACTTTTCAGCAGAAATTTTTTTGCTGTGCAAAAATCTTCCTTTCTTCAAGCACCTCAAGTCAACAATAAAACTATGTTTGTTAGTTTAAGTGAGCAGAACGTGTAAATTTAAGCAGCTACAAACAAATAGTCGCGTTTTATTTTGTCTGGTTGTCAGACTACAATCTATAATCGATTCTGGTAAAATTACGGTCAAATCTTTGCATGCAAAGAGAAAATCCGCTCAAACTATTGGTTTTAATTTCATGTGACCGAGACAATGTCGCCCTCTTGTGGCTGAGGCAAAGAATGATAAAAACAGATCAAACTTAGACTCGAACTCTTTATTGATTTCTCCATTTTATAACATTAACAAACATATATCTGGATTAAATCTGATCATAATTTATGGAAAATTTGAAAAAAAAAATCACAGTAGGAGGATCTAACCCAGTTTTAGATAAATTTACTGATTCTGTCAGTGTTCAGTACTGTGGGTCTTTTTGTCAAAACAATCAATAAAACATCAATGATTAAATATTAAAGATCAGAAAATAAGGACAATTGAATTGATAAGCAATATATTAAATATCTAACAAAAGAAATTAAGTGGAATCAGTCTCTGTACATTTACACTTTCAATCAATCAAGAAAACTGAATTTAGTTTAAAAAGAAAACAAACGGCTGTGATGGTGAAAGGGTTAAAAACAACCCACATGTTGAGGCCTTCGTCCCCAACGCGGCCGCCGCAGGTTGACTCCCGGTCTGGCGACCTTTGCCCCTTCTCTCATTACCCACTTTCCTGTCAATTCACTGTCAAATAAAGGCCACTTTAAAAGACAAACTGATTTTGAAAGTTTTTTTATTTTTATTTTGCATAAATAATATGAAGCAAGCAGACAGATTGACAGAAATCATTTCAAATAAAATTTTCAAGTCATTGTTAGATTATTTAGTTCTGGATGAAACTGAATCTATGAAGTCTCCTGGTTAACCTGAGAGGAAAATTTTTTTTAAACTAATTTCAGAAAAGAAGATCAACAACGAAACAGACTGGTTGGCAGAAAGAACTAAGGTTTGTTTGGCTCTGTAAAAATAAAACAGAAAGGCTCAGGATGGGTCATTTTTCAATTTGATGCATACTAATAATATTAATAATCATAATATTCTTTATCATTCTATTGAAAAACAAAGGAAACTACACAGAAATCTTAGAAAAACCCGAAACGGTTCATTAAATCTGGGACAGAATCTCGTTATTAGAGGATTATTCTGTTAATGATTCTTTATAAACCCAGTAAAGATTCCAGGTTATAAAGCATCAGATCAGCCGTTTTACTGGTGGTGAAAACAAAGAAACATATTTTTGGCCCAAAGTTTCAGTTTGGGATCCAAACCTTCTCAACAAAGCGACCGCAGCTTGTCTATGGCTGCGATGTCTCACCTGTGTGAGTTTTGGTGTGAGCTCTCAGTTCGGTGCCACTGATGAACTTTTTCCCACACGTGTCGCAGTCGAAGGGTTTCTCCCCAGTGTGCCTCCTCACATGATCCTTCATCTGGTGCAGGCGGATGAATCTCTTCCCGCAGTGCTCGCAGGCGTGAGGTTTGTCGCCCGTGTGCGACATCATGTGTCGGTTCAGCTTCGAGGCGTTGACGAACTTGTTGCCACACAAGCGGCAGACGTACGGCCGCTCGCCCAAGTGCGCCCTCCGGTGGCACAGCAGGGTGTTGCTATGTTTGAACTTCTCACCGCAGATTTTGCAGGAGTGCGGTTTCTCGTCCGTGTGGATGGTCATGTGCCTCCTGAAAGCTGACGGGTCGGCGACGCTTTTTCCACAGACGTTGCAGAGGTACAGCTTCTTGTCGCCGTGGGTTCTCATGTGGAGTTTAAGATGGTCGCTTCGTCTGAACGTTTTCCCACATGTCTTGCAAGTGTGCGGCTTCGTCCCGGCGTGGGTTCTCATGTGGACTTCCAAAGACACACGGAGCCGGAAGATTTGTCCACAGCTTTTGCAGGAAAGCGGCTTCCTGCCCGTGTGAGTCCTCATGTGGCGATCCAAGCTCAGCTCCGTCAGAGCCTGGCCACAAATGTCGCAGAAGCTCGCCTTCGCCCTGCAGAGGTTCTTCTTGCTGGAGGCGTCGGGTTTCACAGACTCTGGAGCAGACTGACTCTCCACACGCTTCAGCTGTACCTGCTCTCCCTGTTTGCTGGTGCAGGGCTCTTCCTGGTCTTCCTCCTTAATGGGTGTTGCCTCTGGATAATCCTCCTCCTCTTTTTTAATCTTCTCATCAGAAGTGGAACTCCTCTCCTCGTTAGAAAGCTGCTCATCGGGCACAAACTTCTCTTCTTCTTCTTCTTTAATGTCACGTTGTTGCTGGAGGTCTAAAAAAAGAGACAAGAGAGTTCAGTCATTCAATTATCTTCAAAGATGATTGTGGACAGTGACGCTGTGGGCAGGAAGGATTTCCAGTAGCAGTCGGTCTTGCATTGATTGTGAGGAGGCCTCTGACTGAAGACTGTGGCTGTACAACAGCCTTGTGACCATCGTGACACGCTAACAGCTCAACATCCAGACAGCAGAGACAATACTCTACAGTAACAGGTCCTGGATCACATATGTTAGCATCTCTGCTAATCCGCCTCCTTTGCTTTTGCAGTTCCTATTTAAACAGGAGGGTTAGGATAAAATTAACTTATTTTGAGGTTTCATAAAACCAAAACAGTTCAGCCTCAAATAGAGGGAAAGTGTTTTCCGCTGAACAGAAAATAATTGGGTCGCATCAAAACATTATTGAAGGTAAGCTAAAACGTGAAGCTAATTATGGAAGGAAATCTTGTAGGTCAATCTACATTAGCATGCTGCTGTTTTTGTTATGCTAATTCATTGTAGCTAGCGCTAGCGGTGCTGCTGAGGCCTTTTAGTGTGAAGCTGGTTTTTCTGACAGTTTTTATTCTGATGCAGTTTAGACATTAGTCTGATGTTTTCCTGAGGATGTCCTAAAACGCACACCGTAGTCCTCAGCAACTCCCCAAGCCAGGTTAACATGTGAGGAGGGATTGTAGAGAAATATGAAGGAGAAGGTGAGAACCGATGATCTCAGCCCCGAAACCAACTAAATTCTGGTTTCAGTTGATCAGCCGAGAACAGATCTGACATATTTTCCCTACCTGCTCTGTGCGCATCAAACTCGGACTTCATGACATCGATCATCTTCTGCTGAAGGCGGCTCTGCTCCTCACACCGAACCACGGTGTCTTCACACGCAGAAAGCACTTCCTCCCCGGCCGCCGCCAGCCGCCGCGTCAGAAACTCCCTGAAGCCGCGAAGAGCCGCCATTTCTACTGCAAAGGACGCAAAACAAAACGCAAAGCTAAGCTAACTGTCTGCAGATGAGCTAACAGCAGCTCCAAACCAATGTTGGATTGTTTCTCTGTCGTTTCTACGGCTTCCTCTTCTGCTGAATAGTGAACCTCATGGCGCACTACCGCCACCAACTGGTGAGGAGGGCTTTTGTCTTTGTCAGGTCAGTTCGGGCGCTGCAAAAATAATGCCTGAAAATAACTGATTTGTTTGGTAATTGAATTGAAAAAAAAACAAACAAAAAAAACTGAAAAATGCACAGTGGAGCAGTTGGTAGCACTGTTGCCTTGCAGCAAGAAGGTCCTGGGTTCGATTCCCGGCCCGGGGTCTTTTCATGGTGGGTTCTCTCCGGGTTCTCCGGGTTCCTCTCACAGTCCAAAAACATGACTGTCAGGTTTGTTTCTGTCAGGTTGGTTTCTCTAAATTGTGTGAATGGTTGTTTGTCTTGTCTGTCTCTGTGTTGCCCTGCGACAGACTGGCGACCTGTCCAGGTGACCCCGCCTCTCGCCCGGAATTGGAGAGGCAGCAGCAACCCTCCTGACCCCATGAGGGACCAGAGTGAACAGAAAATGGATGGATGGAAAATAGGAAAAAGTTTATGTGATGATCAATGTCACACGGACTGATATAATGTAATGTTTATATCAGATTATTTTGATTATTCTGGCATAATAGAGACAAAAAAAATGACCAAAAATGAGATATCAAAAATGAAGACGGCACAAAATTCCTGTAAAAATGAATAGAAAAAAAAATATATATATATATTGATCCACAGAATGAACAGTTGTAAAACAGACAGTCACAAAGGGCACATGGTAAAGACGACAAATATAAAATATGAAACATTTATTGATCCCAAAGGAAAAGTAAGTTTTGTTGTAACTTATATAATTCAAGGCTCTTAAATATTTCTTTTGTAAATGTTGATGGTTATGGGCAGGAAAGATCTCCTGTAGCAGTAACTGTATTTCCATCAATGCAGTTACAGGACAGCAAAATCGTCTCAAGTTGATTTATTTGTTTCTTGAAATGAAAAATGAAAGAAAAAATATTGGTTAATCTCACAGAGACTGATATAGTTGAATGTTAATTTATGTTCCTTTAGATTATTCTGGCATGCCCAAAATTTATATATCCACAATTAGAAAAGCAAATAATTCTTTTACTCTAGTAAAGTGACATATATATTTATTTTAAGCATCACCTCCACAGTCGTCCCCAGAACAGAAAAGCATCATTTATTGACTTGCTGATCCGTTTCTAGTGTCTGCTTCTGATGAACACCAAATACTGGAAATAAACAGAGAAGTAGCAGCAACAGTGAAGCATGGTGGTGGCAGCATCATGCTGTGGAAATGCCTTTGAGCGGCGGCGGCGGCCTGCAAGGTTTCTGGAGGTGAAGAGACGTTGATGCAGAACCACTTTAGCAAATCCTGTAAAGAAACTGTTAGAACGACGGAGGAGATTTATGAAGACATCGACTCCGACCATCAGAGAGCCGCAGAAATAAGTTCACAGACAAGCAGGTAGATATTCTGGAGAGGCCAAAACAACACAGAGGCCAAAGTTTGAGACGCAAGAGAAATATGTTCAACGTGTTGGCCAGTTTTGATTTTGTGTAAAACACCAAACTATGCTGTCCATATTTACACATAGAAAATCAGCTGAAAGGATGAAATGCAGCAGAATGTGAATGTAAAAGAAAAGTTACTAACTAAACATGAGCTTTAAAAAAAATCCAGCTTAAGCAGAATGTAAGAAAAACGCACAAAGTTTTAGTTTTAAACATTAAACGATGAAAGAAACATAATAAAAATCTATAAATGAAAAAAACCTGTGTGCAATATAAGAAAAACCCAAACTGTGGGAGAATCAATCAAAATTCTGACATAAAAATGACCAATTTCCCCCAAATGTTGTTGAATTAGAGATGGACTGTTTGGCTTTAGTGAGTGAAGGTGATGGATCAAAAGCTAAGCAGTGAGATTACTCAGTTGTTTTTATTTGTTATTTAGGAAGAGCAAAGAGTGATTAATTAGATTTGTGAATCAGAAAGTGGTTTGAGTCCGCAGTCGGTGCTCCGTGTTGACCAAATGTGTGAAGGAAGAGAGGAGTGCTCGGGAGAAAGGAGCCCTGACCGGCTTATTCACCGACAGGGTCCGTGTGTTTACTGCCAGCAAAAACCTCCCCCGTACCGATCCGACAAATGGCACTAGCGCGACATTTTCACCTGTATTCTGCCCCAACATGCCTCTGCTAACGGAAATGAGCCATTTATAGTTTATGTGCAGCGATTTTATGTATTTTGGGAGACGAAATGTGTAGAAAACCCGGCGCTCGCTGCTCCAAATCACAGCGTGTGTGACAGGTCTGCAGGGTCCTGGGAGGAAAAGAGAAAGTGCTGTGAACCAAACCAGAGGTTAGTGTTGAGACAGGAGGGTTTTCTTCCGCTTATCTTAAGATTTACGTGCCAAGAGTTGAATTATTTTGCGATTTTGAGCGCAAAACGAAGCGGAGAAAACACAAGTGTGGCCATGTTTGAGGCAGCAGCGGAGCGCGCGGGCTGAGTTGTCTCTTCACGGTTCTCATGGATGTTATAAGTGCCGCCTCCTGCTCGGAGCCGGACACGTTGAGAGGAAGATTGAGTGAGAAAGATGGCAGAAGAAGCTCCAGCAGCGGTGAAAGCCCCGGCGAAAGCCCCGAAGAAGAAGTCGGCCGCCCGGGCCAAGAAGGACGGACCCAGCCTGTCCAAGCTGATCGTGGCCGCCGTGGCCGACTCGAAGGAGCGCAAGGGAGTTTCCCTGGCGGCGCTGAAGAAGGTGCTGGCCGGGAAGGGCGTGGATGTGGCCAAGGCCAACAAGCGCATCAACACGGCCGTCACCAAGCTGGTGACCGGAGGAACCCTGAGCCAGACGAAAGGCACCGGGGCCTCGGGCTCGTTCAAGCTCGCCAAGAAGGAGCCCAAAGCGGCCAAGCCGGCCAAGAAGGTGGTGAAGAAGAAGGCTCCGGCCAAGGCCAAGAAGCCCGCCGCCAAGAAGGCCAGCACCCCCAAGAAACCCGCCGCCAAGAAAGCGGCTGCAGCGGCCAAGAAGTCCCCGAAGAAGGCCCCGGCCAAGAAAGCCGCCGCGGCCGCCAAAAAGGTGCCCAAGAAGAGCCCCAAGAAGGCCGCCGCCGCCGCCAAGAAGCCGAAGGCCGCCAAGAAGCCCGCGGCCAAGAAAGCGCCAGCCAAAAAGCCCGCAGCCAAGAAGGCCAAGAAGTAAACATCTCTGCCCCCCAACACTGCTTCATGCACCAAAGGCTCTTTTCAGAGCCACCACATGCACGCGTTAAGGCATCGTTCCTCACTCGGTGGAGTTGCTCTGCTGCGCTCGGAACAACGTCGGGTACAAGTAGCAACGTTAAGACACACGGAACAAACGTGGAACGATGTTAAATATAAGTAACAATGTTGCATTGCTCTGACATTGTTACATATTAGTAGCAAATGTGGAACATTCCTCACCGGGTCCAACTAGTTACAACGTTACATTTCACTCTTTATCGCAGCTCAACTAGTTCCACTAGTTCAACTAGTTGGATTTTTACCTACAAACTATTTTACTGTTGATTGCAAAATATCCATCTGCTTTCATTCAGCCGACACAGAAACATGCACGATGAAGTTATGATTCTGCCCATGCATCAGGACCACAGGAAACATTTCCATTCCGATATCATACTGAATTATTTCTTCACTTTTTTTTTAATTATTATTATTATTTTTGAGGAGAAGCACGTAAAGTGCTGAAATAGTCAGTTTACCGAGCATGTCTTCCTTCCTATGTATTTCTTAGACTGTTAGCCGGAACACTGAACCTTTTGAAATGAAAAGAACTGATTTCATGTTCACAGACGTGAATCTGGGTCCGTTTGGCTGAGAGTGTGCACATATATAATCGTTGTTTGACTGCTGAGCGCTGCAGTTAAAGAGCAAAGCGTTTTGTTACAAGGATCCGTCCGTAGACAAAGTCCAACTTTCTTTTCCCTGAAACTGTAAACGCCTCCTCTTTTGTTCGTTAGATTTCTATCGCGCTTTACTTCGAAAATTCAAATCTCACCAATAGCCGAGTCCGCCGCGTCTCGCTACGTCAGCAATGGGAGCCAATCAGAAGCTCCCTCGCGCCCCCCAGCCTGCTTATAAAGCCCCGCCGCCCGACTGGAGAATTCATCCGTTCACCGTGTCAAACGAGAAGCAGGAAAGCGAGTTAGCGCGATGGCCCGAACCAAGCAGACCGCCCGTAAGTCCACCGGAGGGAAGGCCCCCAGGAAGCAGCTGGCCACCAAGGCCGCCCGTAAGAGCGCCCCGGCTACCGGCGGAGTGAAGAAGCCTCACCGCTACAGGCCCGGTACCGTGGCTCTGCGGGAGATCCGCCGCTACCAGAAGTCCACCGAGCTGCTCATCCGCAAGCTGCCCTTCCAGCGCCTGGTGCGAGAGATCGCCCAGGACTTCAAGACCGACCTGCGCTTCCAGAGCTCCGCCGTCATGGCTCTGCAGGAGGCCAGCGAGGCCTACCTGGTCGGCCTCTTCGAGGACACCAACCTGTGCGCAATTCACGCCAAGAGGGTCACCATCATGCCCAAAGACATCCAGCTGGCCCGCCGCATCCGCGGAGAGAGAGCTTAAACACGCACACGGCCTCCACACTGAACCAACGGCTCTTTTAAGAGCCACCGACACTCCGACAAGGACGAGCTTCCTGCTTTCTACTGAAAACATTCCGCCAAACCTGTCTGAACACACACACACACACACACACACACACTAAAATCACTCACTTAAACACATTCAGACACTTCAGTCAAACATTTACCTGAACATACCTGGAAGGGGAAACCAGACTCCTCTGTACTGAACTACAACACGAAGCGCTGCGCTCAATTACTGCCACCTGCTGGCGGTGTTGCACAATCACTGCTGTTAAAATGCAGCAATTTTCCACTCACACCGAGGAAATAAAACCTTCATTCATTCTGCAGGATAACAGACTTGATTTAACTGCCTTAATCAGCTTCTTACGTCACACGCTTCACGGACACAAACCCGCCCACTTTGAAAATCTGCATTTAATCTTTAGAAACAAACTGAATAAGGCAAGGAAGACTTAACTGAAACCTTGCAAATATCAAACACACCAAGTTGCAGCATTTCCAGGGCTAAATGATGTTAAACCTGGACTGAAACACTGGCTCCCCGTGCATGGACATCAACTGTTTTAACACGAAAATAGGAGCTCTGCAGAAACGCTGGTTTCATGACCATTATCAAAATCTGCCTGGCCCTTAATTCACAGAAGAGGTGAACAAATGCAAAACTGGATCAAAACCTGGAGATCTTTCACTTAGGGTGGATTTCAAAAGCTCCAATATCTAAGCAACGACAGAAAGAAATAAACACTGACAGAGTTTAACGCCACTGGAGTCAGAAAGCTCTCCAGGTTAAAATCTGATGTCTAGAAATTCCTCTGTTTGCTTTCAGAAAACCTGCTGTCCACATAAAGTAGGGCAAACAGAAACGGATTAAACCTTTTATTTTACAGATGTGAGCTGAAACGAAGTCAACACGAGTAACGGCTCTGATCACACAGGACTTTCTCCCAGGTCCATTTGAGTGGCCCTTAAAAGGGCCTTTGTTGTGGTTGATGCTAAGCGGCAGCTTCACTTGGAGCTGGTGTACTTGGTGACCGCCTTGGTGCCCTCGGACACGGCGTGCTTGGCCAGCTCTCCGGGCAGCAGGAGGCGCACGGCCGTCTGGATCTCCCTGGAGGTGATGGTGGAGCGCTTGTTGTAGTGAGCCAGGCGGGACGCCTCGGAGGCGATGCGCTCGAAGATGTCGTTAACGAACGAGTTCATGATGCTCATGGCCTTGGACGAGATGCCAGTGTCGGGGTGGACCTGCTTCAGCACCTTATACACGTAGATGGCGTAGCTCTCCTTCCTGGTCTTTCTCTTCTTCTTGCCTCCTTTGCCGGCCGTCTTGGTCACGGCTTTCTTGGAGCCCTTCTTGGGCGCAGACTTGGCGGGTTCGGGCATCCTCACGGCTTCCTGGGAAACAGCGAATGATGTGCGCAGGCGCAGGGCCGCTTCTTATACAGGCTGCACGCTAATCTCACTGTGCCGTCGCCTCGATCTCATTGGCTCGGCTCATCACGCGGCTGTTTTCTTTATTGAATGATCTGTTGCTTCCATAATTATTTTGCAAATTTCTAAACTGACAACATTTATATCCATTGTCATATCTACTTTCTCTAAGTTTATTTGACTCAAGTACCTCAATTTAATCCAGTCTGCTTTATTAAAATTCAGTTTTTTATTTACCTTTAAATTCTTATTTAAATTTAATCCTACTTTAACTACAATGGGATAATGATCACTACCTATTGTTGTATTTTTATCAATGAACCACTCACAAATACCAGCTAAAACATTTGAAACAATTGTTAAATCAATAACTGATTCCATCCCTGTTCTTACATTGATTCTTGTTCCTCTCCCATCATTAATACATACAAGATTTTTCATTTCCAGTAATTCTTCTATGACTTTTCCATTTTTATCATTACATTTACCCCACAATGTACTATTTGCATTAAAATCCCCACACCAAATTACTTTCCCTTCCAAATATGCAGTTAACTCCTCCATTATTTCGCTTATTGGCATTCTCGCTTGTCTGTGATGTAAAACAGAACAGACGGAAGCCGAAATGTCCCGTTTAAACGTCCCCGGATGACGACATCTGAAAGCTCTCGGTGTCTTCCTACAGTCCCGGTTTCCTCTTGCTGATGGCTCAACGGTTGGCTTTGATGTGATCACAACAGGACAGATGAAACAGCAAAAAGCTCATAGAGACAGTGACATGGTGAATTAAAGTCAGAAAGTGAAATATAAAACGTTCACTGGCTATTCCAAGACTTTACAAATGATCTCCAGCACCTCTGGTCCGAAACTTAAACGCTTTTAGCGTGTCTTCAAATAGGCATAATGCAATATAAGACGCATAAACTAATGCTGGAGCTATTTATCCTTTATTTCTTTACCCAATTGAATTTTGTTAGTTAATTCTTAAATTTATATTTTTTGTATTATTTACAGGGTTTATTTGCTGATTAATAATTGTTGATTCTATTTATCTTTTGTTTTCTTATTTTTCTTATTTATCTTTTCGGAGTCAGACAGGGAGTCCCGTGGGTCGGTCCACTCGCTGTAAGCGTAGGGGCCTGGGGTAAAGGACCGGCAGGCGTTTGGGTTTGGGGCCTGTGGTTTTTACCAGAGCAAGAGAGAGGCAGGCAGGAGAACAGAGGACAGTTTGAACGTTGTAATTGTTTGCTGAAAAGGAAAATAAAAGCAGCCAAGACAGTCAACAAGTTTGGACATGAAACGTCTTTAGCCTGCGTGAAGAATCTTGGCCCCAGTGCCTCGGGGTGGCTGAAGGAACTTTTATTGGATGTTTGGTTTGACAAACAATCGCCACCACAACTAAACTACATCTGAGGCACGGAAACACATCGGAGGACGAACCTACACATGTGGTTCCGTTTGTTCAGGTCCAGATATAAAGCTAATCTAGATTCTGTAGACAGCTGGTTGTAATGACGTCAGGTGAGTTTATTGAACACGTTTATGGCAGAAAGTTGGAAAAGGCTCCAGGAGGCCGAGCAGGCAGAGACAGAGAATCCAAAACCTACGATGTCAGAATAATCTACTTAGAAAACAAATGAGCAGTGAGTGTGGAGTTGGTCGGTGTTGCAGTTTCAGCACATTTTCAGGAGTTCTTAATGGACCACGGTGAAGTGCAGGAAGCGTGTCTTGAGAAGTGTGGGTGGCTCTTAAAAGAGCCGTTGGTTGTTGGGTTCGGGTGGGATCGGATTCAGCCTCCGAAGCCGTACAGGGTGCGGCCCTGCCTCTTCAGGGCGTACACCACGTCCATGGCGGTCACCGTCTTCCTCTTGGCGTGCTCCGTGTACGTCACGGCGTCACGGATCACGTTCTCTAAGAACACCTTGAGCACGCCGCGGGTCTCCTCGTAGATCAGGCCGGAGATACGCTTGACTCCGCCGCGGCGAGCCAGGCGGCGGATGGCGGGCTTGGTGATGCCCTGGATGTTATCGCGGAGGACTTTACGGTGCCGCTTGGCGCCGCCCTTCCCGAGTCCCTTGCCTCCCTTTCCACGGCCACTCATGATTCTCTCGCTGTGCGTCGACGACGGACGATACACTGACTGCGGAAGGCTGAGCGTCCGGATTTAAATACATGTCGCGGACCTAAGTGAAGACAGTCGGCCAGACGCGTTTCTACTTCCGCCTCAAGTTGCCAACGAGCAGCGGACACATTTCCGCTCACAGAGCTGGACCGTAAAATAAAACTCCGTCAAACTAGGAAGTGCTGGAGTTCAAATGTCTCAAAGGTTCCTCGTCACTTCATGTGGAAATAAAAAGATCAACAAAGCAAAAATTTATTTGACCGCAATAAATCCCAATCGTCTGTTTTCACATTTTTTCTCATGAATCAAACAACAGTTACAACCTTCTCAAAAATTATTAGGAATTGTCCAGTAAAATTACTGTATTATTTGAACTTTGAAGAAGCAAACTGGTGGCTATTTCTTGAAATCAGCAAACATGTTGAGAATAAACTAATGGTGCCATATCTTAGACCAGGGGTGTCAAACTCCAGTCCTCAAGGGCCGCTGTCCTGCAACTTTTAGATGTGCTTCTGCTGCGCCACACCTGAATAGAATAATTAGGTCATTAGAAAGGCTCTGGAGAGCTTATCTACACAAGGAGGAGGTAATTAAGCCATTACATGCCACTGGCATGTGATGTGCCACAGGTACACTGGTTTTGTACCTGTGGCACATCTAAAAACTGCAGGACACCGGCCCTTGAGGACTGGAGTTTGACACCTGTGTCTTAGACTATGAAATGTGAATTTCTAACGCTCAGACTGGCATTTTGGGATTCCTCTCCACTCATCTTCCTCAGGTTTGTTTTTGTTCAAGCAAAAACTTGACAAGCAGCGGGTTCTTTAACGCTGCTTCAAGAGCCACTACAGGGATCTGGCCATGTTGCCAGTCTGGATGTTGCCAGACTGATTGCTCAAGAATCAGAGCAACCGGAAGCGGAGTTGTGACCGAAGGCTTGTTGGATTGGTGTGTGATTCCCTCTCAGGCTGCAGAGTTGTCCAGTCCAGAGGCTTTTTCACCATTTGGTTTTAGATGAGCAAAGCATCCTTCATTTGTTTATTAGAAACCCCCCAGCCCCCCCCCAAAAAAAAATCCCACAAATCTTTCATCTGCAACTGCAACATTTGAGCTTTATATGTGAAGCCTGTAGCATTTCACGTTCATCCCCTTTTTAAAGTTAATCACCCCTCTCTCTCTCTCTCTCTGGTGTTTGATTCGTAACATACTTTATGTCATTGAAGTGAACTTTAGAAACTCTGGCTCTACAGACAGAAGTGGGTGGCTCTTAAAAGAGCCGTTGGGGTCGTCGCTCGGGCTGCCGACGTCTACTTGGCCTTGGCCGGCTTCTCGGTCTTCTTGGGCAGCAGGACAGCCTGGATGTTGGGCAGGACGCCTCCCTGAGCGATGGTCACGCCGCCCAGCAGCTTGTTGAGCTCCTCGTCGTTGCGGACAGCCAGCTGCAGGTGGCGGGGGATGATCCTGGTCTTCTTGTTGTCGCGGGCGGCGTTCCCGGCCAACTCCAGGATCTCGGCGGTCAGGTACTCCAGAACCGCAGCCAGGTACACCGGAGCTCCGGCACCGACGCGCTCGGCGTAGTTCCCCTTACGCAGCAGCCTGTGGACACGGCCCACGGGGAACTGGAGGCCCGCACGGGACGAGCGGGTCTTGGCCTTAGCGCGGGCTTTGCCACCGGTCTTTCCGCGTCCAGACATCTCGTTTCGGTCAAATGCACTTTCGCTCTCACCAAACAAGAGGGAAGAATGCCTCAGACAGGAGCGTCGGGGATTTATACCTGCCATCTCTTCACTGATTGGTCGCACATCAGCGCTAACGTAGTCCTCCAATCAGAACAGTGCGCGTCAAGTTCTCACAGTAGACACAACACTTCCGCTCACCGCCGGATGGGGCCTACAAAATAAAACACCGAAGCCCGGCGGCCCAAGTGACCTTTTAAGAGCGCAAGAAGGTTGAGATAAAAGAACATTTGCATACATTATTCTGTATCTGTCGCGTCAGCACTTTGCGGATACTTACTGACAGACAAATAATTAAACAAAATTTGTTTTGACTAAGACGGCTTCAGGCTGACAAGTCAACCATGATCTAATTTTATGGATCATTTCTGGAATCTGTGCTGAACATTTTTATCCCCTGTTGTTTAGGAAATCTTAGTGTTGGTCAAAAAATGCACTAAGCAGAGTAATACGTGTGTACTATCTTGGGATTTGAACCATGCACACTTACAGAACTGATTAATAAAGAGGAAACATAAAGACATTCTGACAGGTTTACAAGCTGATTTCCAGTTCCAGTCCTCAGGATGAAAAAGAATAACAGCTACAAACCTTTCTCTGTTCCTAAAGCAACTGCTCCTGTTTATGCAGGGCAATGCAACCAGGGGAATCGTAACCATTTCTGTAAGTTTCACTTTTATTTGTTTCATTAACTGAAAGATTTGTTTTCAAAAGATCTCCTTTCCTTAATGTCTTTTAAGCACAAAAATACATCAAACCAGAACAAAGACCATTCAGACATGTCGGTGTCACATGACCGACCCGCCGTCTGTTACAGAAACCGCTGCTCAACCCTTCACTGGGAGACGCTGTCTGTCTGATGCCTGACTGTGGAAAAAACCTTCCAGAATAAGGCCACTAGGTGGCAGCATTGTATCGGAAGTCGCACTGCAGCGTTTATTTAAAAAAAAAAAAAAAAATTATTTCAAAACAAATAACATTAACATACATGAAAATCTGAATATTCTAAAAAAAAATAAAATAAAAAAAAAGAAGTAATCACAGATATTGACAGTCTTAAGGTTTTACAATCATAAAACTCGACTGAATGAAGTAAAAAAAAGAAGCCAAAGTTAAATAAATATAGCTATACATAAATTGGTAAAAAAAATTTTGTTGTTTTATTTTCTTAAAAGTGCCAAATATTTATTCAAATACATATAATAAAGGGTGTATTACAGCAAAATAAAAATAAAAGGAACAAATATAAAGGGATCAGCTTGTGAGATAAACTTTGCTAGGATTAGAATTAGATTTAAATATATTCATCTAAAGAAAAGGTTGAATTGTTTACAGTATTTATAAATTTTGATGAAATAATGTTTTTACCAATTCTTTCTGTAAGGAGGTTTTGAAATTCAGACCAAAATATTACAGAATGAGAAAACTCTACAAATCCAACATTTTCACTCTCACACTGACAAGAAGAGCAGCTGTAGAGACACATTATCTTTAACTGCGGTGAAGGTCAGGTGAAGGTTTTTTCACTGGGAGACGCTGTCTGTCTGATGCCTGACTGTGGAAAAAACCTTCACCTGATCGCTCCTTTGGTCTGTGTAAAACAGGCCAGGCTCCTGTTCTGGTTCCTGACAAAATAAAATCAATAATAAAGATCAACTAGGAACCCTGTAGTTCTGTAAAACATACAAAGCAAGTCAATATAAAAAAACAGATGGACACTCTACAAAATGTAGAAGCAATATGGAAACAACTGAACTGTGTTTTTTTTAAATATCTGTACAGAAACACTGTAATGGTCTCAAACTCTTCAGCTGAAGGCGGTTTAGATGTTTTTATATTTATTGTCTTTAATCAAATATTAAACATTAATTGGATTAAGAGATTTCTAAACAATCTAAATTCCATGTGGAATATTTTCCCAAATCTTCGGTTCAGTAAATTAGCCGCTCCAAATGTTTTATTGTATTATCAGTTTTCAGTTGGAAAACTTCCAGTCAAATTATTTACATTTGATCAGCAAATGTAAATAATTTGCATTTGCAAATGCAAATTTGCAAATGTGTTTTCTATAGAAACACATCCTGTCCTCATTATTGCATCACAGGGAACATTGTTTATATAATACATAAAAATAAATGATTGTTTCTTCATAACTGGGTTGATAATAATATTAATAAACCAGTTAATCAATAGTAATGGTGATGTGAGCATTTTATGAACAATAATAACATAGAAATATCTCAAAAAGAATATGAATTGGTCATTAAATCTGTTCATCATAGTTTACATTCTTCAGCATAAAACATGAAAACGAACTGAACCTCCATGACTCTGTTTCTATCAAAAGAACAAATTAATGCAACAACAATTTACAAACAGGTGGATTAATTTAACAAAAACTATGGAGTGAAATCGTTTTATTGCCTCATAAATATATAATTACTAATAGGGTCAAATAATATTTGTTTAAGATTCTACATCGATATAATCCAGTTAAAGATAATGTGTCTCTACAGCTGCTCTTCTTGTCAGTGTGAGAGTGAAAATGTTGGATTTGTAGAGTTTTCTCATTCTGTAATATTTTGGTCTGAATTTCAAAACCTCCTTACAGAAAGAATTGGTAAAAACATTATTTCATCAAAATTTATAAATACTGTAAACAATTCAACCTTTTCTTTAGATGAATATATTTAAATCTAATTCTAATCCTAGCAAAGTTTATCTCACAAGCTGATCCCTTTATATTTGTTCCTTTTATTTTTATTTTGCTGTAATACACCCTTTATTATATGTATTTGAATAAATATTTGGCACTTTTAAGAAAATAAAACAACAAAATTTTTTTTACCAATTTATGTATAGCTATATTTATTTAACTTTGGCTTCTTTTTTTTACTTCATTCAGTCGAGTTTTATGATTGTAAAACCTTAAGACTGTCAATATCTGTGATTACTTCTTTTTTTTTATTTTATTTTTTTTTAGAATATTCAGATTTTCATGTATGTTAATGTTATTTGTTTTGAAATAATTTTTTTTTTTTTTTAAATAAACGCTGCAGTGCGACTTCCGATACAATGCTGCCACCTAGTGGCCTTATTCTGGAAGGTTTTTTCCACAGTCAGGCATCAGACAGACAGCGTCTCCCAGTGAAGGGTTGAGCAGCGGTTTCTGTAACAGACGGCGGGTCGGTCATGTGACACCGACATGTCTGAATGGTCTTTGTTCTGGTTTGATGTATTTTTGTGCTTAAAAGACATTAAGGAAAGGAGATCTTTTGAAAACAAATCTTTCAGTTAATGAAACAAATAAAAGTGAAACTTACAGAAATGGTAACGATTCCCCTGGTTGCATTGCCCTGCATAAACAGGAGCAGTTGCTTTAGGAACAGAGAAAGGTTTGTAGCTGTTATTCTTTTTCATCCTGAGGACTGGAACTGGAAATCAGCTTGTAAACCTGTCAGAATGTCTTTATGTTTCCTCTTTATTAATCAGTTCTGTAAGTGTGCATGGTTCAAATCCCAAGATATTGTTAAGTACACACGTATTACTCTGCTTAGTGCATTTTTTGACCAACACTAAGATTTCCTAAACAACAGGGGATAAAAATGTTCAGCACAGATTCCAGAAATGATCCATAAAATTAGATCATGGTTGACTTGTCAGCCTGAAGCCGTCTTAGTCAAAACAAATTTTGTTTAATTATTTGTCTGTCAGTAAGTATCCGCAAAGTGCTGACGCGACAGATACAGAATAATGTATGCAAATGTTCTTTTATCTCAACCTTCTTGCGCTCTTAAAAGGTCACTTGGGCCGCCGGGCTTCGGTGTTTTATTTTGTAGGCCCCATCCGGCGGTGAGCGGAAGTGTTGTGTCTACTGTGAGAACTTGACGCGCACTGTTCTGATTGGAGGACTACGTTAGCGCTGATGTGCGACCAATCAGTGAAGAGATGGCAGGTATAAATCCCCGACGCTCCTGTCTGAGGCATTCTTCCCTCTTGTTTGGTGAGAGCGAAAGTGCATTTGACCGAAACGAGATGTCTGGACGCGGAAAGACCGGTGGCAAAGCCCGCGCTAAGGCCAAGACCCGCTCGTCCCGTGCGGGCCTCCAGTTCCCCGTGGGCCGTGTCCACAGGCTGCTGCGTAAGGGGAACTACGCCGAGCGCGTCGGTGCCGGAGCTCCGGTGTACCTGGCTGCGGTTCTGGAGTACCTGACCGCCGAGATCCTGGAGTTGGCCGGGAACGCCGCCCGCGACAACAAGAAGACCAGGATCATCCCCCGCCACCTGCAGCTGGCTGTCCGCAACGACGAGGAGCTCAACAAGCTGCTGGGCGGCGTGACCATCGCTCAGGGAGGCGTCCTGCCCAACATCCAGGCTGTCCTGCTGCCCAAGAAGACCGAGAAGCCGGCCAAGGCCAAGTAGACGTCGGCAGCCCGAGCGACGACCCCAACGGCTCTTTTAAGAGCCACCCACTTCTGTCTGTAGAGCCAGAGTTTCTAAAGTTCACTTCAATGACATAAAGTATGTTACGAATCAAACACCAGAGAGAGAGAGAGAGAGGGGTGATTAACTTTAAAAAGGGGATGAACGTGAAATGCTACAGGCTTCACATATAAAGCTCAAATGTTGCAGTTGCAGATGAAAGATTTGTGGGATTTTTTTTTTGGGGGGGGCTGGGGGGTTTCTAATAAACAAATGAAGGATGCTTTGCTCATCTAAAACCAAATGGTGAAAAAGCCTCTGGACTGGACAACTCTGCAGCCTGAGAGGGAATCACACACCAATCCAACAAGCCTTCGGTCACAACTCCGCTTCCGGTTGCTCTGATTCTTGAGCAATCAGTCTGGCAACATCCAGACTGGCAACATGGCCAGATCCCTGTAGTGGCTCTTGAAGCAGCGTTAAAGAACCCGCTGCTTGTCAAGTTTTTGCTTGAACAAAAACAAACCTGAGGAAGATGAGTGGAGAGGAATCCCAAAATGCCAGTCTGAGCGTTAGAAATTCACATTTCATAGTCTAAGACACAGGTGTCAAACTCCAGTCCTCAAGGGCCGGTGTCCTGCAGTTTTAGATGTGCCACAGGTACAAAACCAGTGTATTTGTGGTACATCACATGCCAGTGGCATGTAATGGCTTAATTACCTCCTCCTTGTGTAGATAAGCTCTCCAGAGCCTTTCTAATGACCTAATTATTCTATTCAGGTGTGGCGCAGCAGAAGCACATCTAAAAGTTGCAGGACAGCGGCCCTTGAGGACTGGAGTTTGACACCCCTGGTCTAAGATATGGCACCATTAGTTTATTCTCAACATGTTTGCTGATTTCAAGAAATAGCCACCAGTTTGCTTCTTCAAAGTTCAAATAATACAGTAATTTTACTGGACAATTCCTAATAATTTTTGAGAAGGTTGTAACTGTTGTTTGATTCATGAGAAAAAATGTGAAAACAGACGATTGGGATTTATTGCGGTCAAATAAATTTTTGCTTTGTTGATCTTTTTATTTCCACATGAAGTGACGAGGAACCTTTGAGACATTTGAACTCCAGCACTTCCTAGTTTGACGGAGTTTTATTTTACGGTCCAGCTCTGTGAGCGGAAATGTGTCCGCTGCTCGTTGGCAACTTGAGGCGGAAGTAGAAACGCGTCTGGCCGACTGTCTTCACTTAGGTCCGCGACATGTATTTAAATCCGGACGCTCAGCCTTCCGCAGTCAGTGTATCGTCCGTCGTCGACGCACAGCGAGAGAATCATGAGTGGCCGTGGAAAGGGAGGCAAGGGACTCGGGAAGGGCGGCGCCAAGCGGCACCGTAAAGTCCTCCGCGATAACATCCAGGGCATCACCAAGCCCGCCATCCGCCGCCTGGCTCGCCGCGGCGGAGTCAAGCGTATCTCCGGCCTGATCTACGAGGAGACCCGCGGCGTGCTCAAGGTGTTCTTAGAGAACGTGATCCGTGACGCCGTGACGTACACGGAGCACGCCAAGAGGAAGACGGTGACCGCCATGGACGTGGTGTACGCCCTGAAGAGGCAGGGCCGCACCCTGTACGGCTTCGGAGGCTGAATCCGATCCCACCCGAACCCAACAACCAACGGCTCTTTTAAGAGCCACCCACACTTCTCAAGACACGCTTCCTGCACTTCACCGTGGTCCATTAAGAACTCCTGAAAATGTGCTGAAACTGCAACACCGACCAACTCCACACTCACTGCTCATTTGTTTTCTAAGTAGATTATTCTGACATCGTAGGTTTTGGATTCTCTGTCTCTGCCTGCTCGGCCTCCTGGAGCCTTTTCCAACTTTCTGCCATAAACGTGTTCAATAAACTCACCTGACGTCATTACAACCAGCTGTCTACAGAATCTAGATTAGCTTTATATCTGGACCTGAACAAACGGAACCACATGTGTAGGTTCGTCCTCCGATGTGTTTCCGTGCCTCAGATGTAGTTTAGTTGTGGTGGCGATTGTTTGTCAAACCAAACATCCAATAAAAGTTCCTTCAGCCACCCCGAGGCACTGGGGCCAAGATTCTTCACGCAGGCTAAAGACGTTTCATGTCCAAACTTGTTGACTGTCTTGGCTGCTTTTATTTTCCTTTTCAGCAAACAATTACAACGTTCAAACTGTCCTCTGTTCTCCTGCCTGCCTCTCTCTTGCTCTGGTAAAAACCACAGGCCCCAAACCCAAACGCCTGCCGGTCCTTTACCCCAGGCCCCTACGCTTACAGCGAGTGGACCGACCCACGGGACTCCCTGTCTGACTCCGAAAAGATAAATAAGAAAAATAAGAAAACAAAAGATAAATAGAATCAACAATTATTAATCAGCAAATAAACCCTGTAAATAATACAAAAAATATAAATTTAAGAATTAACTAACAAAATTCAATTGGGTAAAGAAATAAAGGATAAATAGCTCCAGCATTAGTTTATGCGTCTTATATTGCATTATGCCTATTTGAAGACACGCTAAAAGCGTTTAAGTTTCGGACCAGAGGTGCTGGAGATCATTTGTAAAGTCTTGGAATAGCCAGTGAACGTTTTATATTTCACTTTCTGACTTTAATTCACCATGTCACTGTCTCTATGAGCTTTTTGCTGTTTCATCTGTCCTGTTGTGATCACATCAAAGCCAACCGTTGAGCCATCAGCAAGAGGAAACCGGGACTGTAGGAAGACACCGAGAGCTTTCAGATGTCGTCATCCGGGGACGTTTAAACGGGACATTTCGGCTTCCGTCTGTTCTGTTTTACATCACAGACAAGCGAGAATGCCAATAAGCGAAATAATGGAGGAGTTAACTGCATATTTGGAAGGGAAAGTAATTTGGTGTGGGGATTTTAATGCAAATAGTACATTGTGGGGTAAATGTAATGATAAAAATGGAAAAGTCATAGAAGAATTACTGGAAATGAAAAATCTTGTATGTATTAATGATGGGAGAGGAACAAGAATCAATGTAAGAACAGGGATGGAATCAGTTATTGATTTAACAATTGTTTCAAATGTTTTAGCTGGTATTTGTGAGTGGTTCATTGATAAAAATACAACAATAGGTAGTGATCATTATCCCATTGTAGTTAAAGTAGGATTAAATTTAAATAAGAATTTAAAGGTAAATAAAAAACTGAATTTTAATAAAGCAGACTGGATTAAATTGAGGTACTTGAGTCAAATAAACTTAGAGAAAGTAGATATGACAATGGATATAAATGTTGTCAGTTTAGAAATTTGCAAAATAATTATGGAAGCAACAGATCATTCAATAAAGAAAACAGCCGCGTGATGAGCCGAGCCAATGAGATCGAGGCGACGGCACAGTGAGATTAGCGTGCAGCCTGTATAAGAAGCGGCCCTGCGCCTGCGCACATCATTCGCTGTTTCCCAGGAAGCCGTGAGGATGCCCGAACCCGCCAAGTCTGCGCCCAAGAAGGGCTCCAAGAAAGCCGTGACCAAGACGGCCGGCAAAGGAGGCAAGAAGAAGAGAAAGACCAGGAAGGAGAGCTACGCCATCTACGTGTATAAGGTGCTGAAGCAGGTCCACCCCGATACCGGCATCTCGTCCAAGGCCATGAGCATCATGAACTCGTTCGTTAACGACATCTTCGAGCGCATCGCCTCCGAGGCGTCCCGCCTGGCTCACTACAACAAGCGCTCCACCATCACCTCCAGGGAGATCCAGACGGCCGTGCGCCTCCTGCTGCCCGGAGAGCTGGCCAAGCACGCCGTGTCCGAGGGCACCAAGGCGGTCACCAAGTACACCAGCTCCAAGTGAAGCTGCCGCTTAGCATCAACCACAACAAAGGCCCTTTTAAGGGCCACTCAAATGGACCTGGGAGAAAGTCCTGTGTGATCAGAGCCGTTACTCGTGTTGACTTCGTTTCAGCTCACATCTGTAAAATAAAAGGTTTAATCCGTTTCTGTTTGCCCTACTTTATGTGGACAGCAGGTTTTCTGAAAGCAAACAGAGGAATTTCTAGACATCAGATTTTAACCTGGAGAGCTTTCTGACTCCAGTGGCGTTAAACTCTGTCAGTGTTTATTTCTTTCTGTCGTTGCTTAGATATTGGAGCTTTTGAAATCCACCCTAAGTGAAAGATCTCCAGGTTTTGATCCAGTTTGCATTTGTTCACCTCTTCTGTGAATTAAGGGCCAGGCAGATTTTGATAATGGTCATGAAACCAGCGTTTCTGCAGAGCTCCTATTTTCGTGTTAAAACAGTTGATGTCCATGCACGGGGAGCCAGTGTTTCAGTCCAGGTTTAACATCATTTAGCCCTGGAAATGCTGCAACTTGGTGTGTTTGATATTTGCAAGGTTTCAGTTAAGTCTTCCTTGCCTTATTCAGTTTGTTTCTAAAGATTAAATGCAGATTTTCAAAGTGGGCGGGTTTGTGTCCGTGAAGCGTGTGACGTAAGAAGCTGATTAAGGCAGTTAAATCAAGTCTGTTATCCTGCAGAATGAATGAAGGTTTTATTTCCTCGGTGTGAGTGGAAAATTGCTGCATTTTAACAGCAGTGATTGTGCAACACCGCCAGCAGGTGGCAGTAATTGAGCGCAGCGCTTCGTGTTGTAGTTCAGTACAGAGGAGTCTGGTTTCCCCTTCCAGGTATGTTCAGGTAAATGTTTGACTGAAGTGTCTGAATGTGTTTAAGTGAGTGATTTTAGTGTGTGTGTGTGTGTGTGTGTGTGTGTGTTCAGACAGGTTTGGCGGAATGTTTTCAGTAGAAAGCAGGAAGCTCGTCCTTGTCGGAGTGTCGGTGGCTCTTAAAAGAGCCGTTGGTTCAGTGTGGAGGCCGTGTGCGTGTTTAAGCTCTCTCTCCGCGGATGCGGCGGGCCAGCTGGATGTCTTTGGGCATGATGGTGACCCTCTTGGCGTGAATTGCGCACAGGTTGGTGTCCTCGAAGAGGCCGACCAGGTAGGCCTCGCTGGCCTCCTGCAGAGCCATGACGGCGGAGCTCTGGAAGCGCAGGTCGGTCTTGAAGTCCTGGGCGATCTCTCGCACCAGGCGCTGGAAGGGCAGCTTGCGGATGAGCAGCTCGGTGGACTTCTGGTAGCGGCGGATCTCCCGCAGAGCCACGGTACCGGGCCTGTAGCGGTGAGGCTTCTTCACTCCGCCGGTAGCCGGGGCGCTCTTACGGGCGGCCTTGGTGGCCAGCTGCTTCCTGGGGGCCTTCCCTCCGGTGGACTTACGGGCGGTCTGCTTGGTTCGGGCCATCGCGCTAACTCGCTTTCCTGCTTCTCGTTTGACACGGTGAACGGATGAATTCTCCAGTCGGGCGGCGGGGCTTTATAAGCAGGCTGGGGGGCGCGAGGGAGCTTCTGATTGGCTCCCATTGCTGACGTAGCGAGACGCGGCGGACTCGGCTATTGGTGAGATTTGAATTTTCGAAGTAAAGCGCGATAGAAATCTAACGAACAAAAGAGGAGGCGTTTACAGTTTCAGGGAAAAGAAAGTTGGACTTTGTCTACGGACGGATCCTTGTTACAAAACGCTTTGCTCTTTAACTGCAGCGCTCAGCAGTCAAACAACGATTATATATGTGCACACTCTCAGCCAAACGGACCCAGATTCACGTCTGTGAACATGAAATCAGTTCTTTTCATTTCAAAAGGTTCAGTGTTCCGGCTAACAGTCTAAGAAATACATAGGAAGGAAGACATGCTCGGTAAACTGACTATTTCAGCACTTTACGTGCTTCTCCTAAAAAATAATAATAATAATTAAAAAAAAAGTGAAGAAATAATTCAGTATGATATCGGAATGGAAATGTTTCCTGTGGTCCTGATGCATGGGCAGAATCATAACTTCATCGTGCATGTTTCTGTGTCGGCTGAATGAAAGCAGATGGATATTTTGCAATCAACAGTAAAATAGTTTGTAGGTAAAAATCCAACTAGTTGAACTAGTGGAACTAGTTGAGCTGCGATAAAGAGTGAAATGTAACGTTGTAACTAGTTGGACCCGGTGAGGAATGTTCCACATTTGCTACTAATATGTAACAATGTCAGAGCAATGCAACATTGTTACTTATATTTAACATCGTTCCACGTTTGTTCCGTGTGTCTTAACGTTGCTACTTGTACCCGACGTTGTTCCGAGCGCAGCAGAGCAACTCTACCGAGTGAGGAACGATGCCTTAACGCGTGCATGTGGTGGCTCTGAAAAGAGCCTTTGGTGCATGAAGCAGTGTTGGGGGGCAGAGATGTTTACTTCTTGGCCTTCTTGGCTGCGGGCTTTTTGGCTGGCGCTTTCTTGGCCGCGGGCTTCTTGGCGGCCTTCGGCTTCTTGGCGGCGGCGGCGGCCTTCTTGGGGCTCTTCTTGGGCACCTTTTTGGCGGCCGCGGCGGCTTTCTTGGCCGGGGCCTTCTTCGGGGACTTCTTGGCCGCTGCAGCCGCTTTCTTGGCGGCGGGTTTCTTGGGGGTGCTGGCCTTCTTGGCGGCGGGCTTCTTGGCCTTGGCCGGAGCCTTCTTCTTCACCACCTTCTTGGCCGGCTTGGCCGCTTTGGGCTCCTTCTTGGCGAGCTTGAACGAGCCCGAGGCCCCGGTGCCTTTCGTCTGGCTCAGGGTTCCTCCGGTCACCAGCTTGGTGACGGCCGTGTTGATGCGCTTGTTGGCCTTGGCCACATCCACGCCCTTCCCGGCCAGCACCTTCTTCAGCGCCGCCAGGGAAACTCCCTTGCGCTCCTTCGAGTCGGCCACGGCGGCCACGATCAGCTTGGACAGGCTGGGTCCGTCCTTCTTGGCCCGGGCGGCCGACTTCTTCTTCTTTCGCCGGGGCTTTCACCGCTGCTGGAGCTTCTTCTGCCATCTTTCTCACTCAATCTTCCTCTCAACGTGTCCGGCTCCGAGCAGGAGGCGGCACTTATAACATCCATGAGAACCGTGAAGAGACAACTCAGCCCGCGCGCTCCGCTGCTGCCTCAAACATGGCCACACTTGTGTTTTCTCCGCTTCGTTTTGCGCTCAAAATCGCAAAATAATTCAACTCTTGGCACGTAAATCTTAAGATAAGCGGAAGAAAACCCTCCTGTCTCAACACTAACCTCTGGTTTGGTTCACAGCACTTTCTCTTTTCCTCCCAGGACCCTGCAGACCTGTCACACACGCTGTGATTTGGAGCAGCGAGCGCCGGGTTTTCTACACATTTCGTCTCCCAAAATACATAAAATCGCTGCACATAAACTATAAATGGCTCATTTCCGTTAGCAGAGGCATGTTGGGGCAGAATACAGGTGAAAATGTCGCGCTAGTGCCATTTGTCGGATCGGTACGGGGGAGGTTTTTGCTGGCAGTAAACACACGGACCCTGTCGGTGAATAAGCCGGTCAGGGCTCCTTTCTCCCGAGCACTCCTCTCTTCCTTCACACATTTGGTCAACACGGAGCACCGACTGCGGACTCAAACCACTTTCTGATTCACAAATCTAATTAATCACTCTTTGCTCTTCCTAAATAACAAATAAAAACAACTGAGTAATCTCACTGCTTAGCTTTTGATCCATCACCTTCACTCACTAAAGCCAAACAGTCCATCTCTAATTCAACAACATTTGGGGGAAATTGGTCATTTTTATGTCAGAATTTTGATTGATTCTCCCACAGTTTGGGTTTTTCTTATATTGCACACAGGTTTTTTTCATTTATAGATTTTTATTATGTTTCTTTCATCGTTTAATGTTTAAAACTAAAACTTTGTGCGTTTTTCTTACATTCTGCTTAAGCTGGATTTTTTTTAAAGCTCATGTTTAGTTAGTAACTTTTCTTTTACATTCACATTCTGCTGCATTTCATCCTTTCAGCTGATTTTCTATGTGTAAATATGGACAGCATAGTTTGGTGTTTTACACAAAATCCGTCAACACGTTGAACATATTTCTCTTGCGTCTCAAACTTTGGCCTCTGTGTTGTTTTGGCCTCTCCAGAATATCTACCTGCTTGTCTGTGAACTTATTTCTGCGGCTCTCTGATGGTCGGAGTCGATGTCTTCATAAATCTCCTCCGTCGTTCTAACAGTTTCTTTACAGGATTTGCTAAAGTGGTTCTGCATCAACGTCTCTTCACCTCCAGAAACCTTGCAGGTCCGCGCCCATTCAAAGGCATTTCCACAGCATGATGCTGCCACCACCATGCTTCACTGTTGCTGCTACTTCTCTGTTTATTTCCAGTATTTGGTGTTCATCAGAAGCAGACACTAGAAACGGATCAGCAAGTCAATAAATGATGCTTTTCTGTTCTGGGGACGACTGTGGAGGTGATGCTTAAAATAAATATATATGTCACTTTACTAGAGTAAAAGAATTATTTGCTTTTCTAATTGTGGATATATAAATTTTGGGCATGCCAGAATAATCTAAAGGAACATAAATTAACATTCAACTATATCAGTCTCTGTGAGATTAACCAATATTTTTTCTTTCATTTTTCATTTCAAGAAACAAATAAATCAACTTGAGACGATTTTGCTGTCCTGTAACTGCATTGATGGAAATACAGTTACTGCTACAGGAGATCTTTCCTGCCCATAACCATCAACATTTACAAAAGAAATATTTAAGAGCCTTGAATTATATAAGTTACAACAAAACTTACTTTTCCTTTGGGATCAATAAATGTTTCATATTTTATATTTGTCGTCTTTACCATGTGCCCTTTGTGACTGTCTGTTTTACAACTGTTCATTCTGTGGATCAATATATATATATATATTTTTTTCTATTCATTTTTACAGGAATTTTGTGCCGTCTTCATTTTTGATATCTCATTTTTGGTCATTTTTTTTGTCTCTATTATGCCAGAATAATCAAAATAATCTGATATAAACATTACATTATATCAGTCCGTGTGACATTGATCATCACATAAACTTTTTCCTATTTTCCATCCATCCATTTTCTGTTCACTCTGGTCCCTCATGGGGTCAGGAGGGTTGCTGCTGCCTCTCCAATTCCGGGCGAGAGGCGGGGTCACCTGGACAGGTCGCCAGTCTGTCGCAGGGCAACACAGAGACAGACAAGACAAACAACCATTCACACAATTTAGAGAAACCAACCTGACAGAAACAAACCTGACAGTCATGTTTTTGGACTGTGAGAGGAACCCGGAGAACCCGGAGAGAACCCACCATGAAAAGACCCCGGGCCGGGAATCGAACCCAGGACCTTCTTGCTGCAAGGCAACAGTGCTACCAACTGCTCCACTGTGCATTTTTCAGTTTTTTTTTTGTTTTTTTTTCAATTCAATTACCAAACAAATCAGTTTTTTTCAGGCATTATTTTTGCAGCGCCCGAACTGACCTGACAAAGACAAAAGCCCTCCTCACCAGTTGGTGGCGGTAGTGCGCCATGAGGTTCACTATTCAGCAGAAGAGGAAGCCGTAGAAACGACAGAGAAACAATCCAACATTGGTTTGGAGCTGCTGTTAGCTCATCTGCAGACAGTTAGCTTAGCTTTGCGTTTTGTTTTGCGTCCTTTGCAGTAGAAATGGCGGCTCTTCGCGGCTTCAGGGAGTTTCTGACGCGGCGGCTGGCGGCGGCCGGGGAGGAAGTGCTTTCTGCGTGTGAAGACACCGTGGTTCGGTGTGAGGAGCAGAGCCGCCTTCAGCAGAAGATGATCGATGTCATGAAGTCCGAGTTTGATGCGCACAGAGCAGGTAGGGAAAATATGTCAGATCTGTTCTCGGCTGATCAACTGAAACCAGAATTTAGTTGGTTTCGGGGCTGAGATCATCGGTTCTCACCTTCTCCTTCATATTTCTCTACAATCCCTCCTCACATGTTAACCTGGCTAGGGGAGTTGCTGAGGACTACGGTGTGCGTTTTAGGACATCCTCAGGAAAACATCAGACTAATGTCTAAACTGCATCAGAATAAAAACTGTCAGAAAAACCAGCTTCACACTAAAAGGCCTCAGCAGCACCGCTAGCGCTAGCTACAATGAATTAGCATAACAAAAACAGCAGCATGCTAATGTAGCTTACCAGAGGGGCCGCGTTTCATTGGCTGATGCCTGTTCTACTTTTAGCGCGGCTACCACGTGCGTGGTCGTCTCACAAACACACGCTTCCTGCGGTGCCGGACTAGCAGACCTGCAGAAAGTTTCGCATCAACAATCGAAACAGAATGGTTCTCCACTGCCAGTGGGGCAGCTGTACTGGTGATGTCCGGTATCCTGATCGTATCTGTGGTGGTAAAATTCACAGATTTCCAAAATCAGAAGCAGAATGCCTTGTTTGGATCAAAGCTTGTGCTCGACCGCATGAGCAGCTCAACCTTCATCGGATCAACAAGAACAAAGGAGTGTGTGCTGGTGTAAGTATTATTGTTTTGCTTTCTTTCTGTTTAGTGAATGTGGATATTTTGAGTGATTGTTCATCCATTTGAAACTCTGCTTTCCACCTTCAGTAGTGTTGTGCATTTTGTAGTCTGATGAAGGGAACATGTAGATTTAATTGAGTGGATTACTGTTTCACCAACTGTTTCAGTATCTATCATAAATATATATTACTATTTATTTATTTATTAGCATTTTGTCGGCGGGGTTGGGCCAACAGCGCCCCATCCTTATCCAACACCAGCAGACGGAGTCCGAGTGCATAAAGCAAGGCCTGCAGGAAAAAGAGCATCAGAAAGTGAAAGTAGGCCAGACAAGAGACCTCGGATTGGAGCAGAGAGCTTGTAAGTACTCACAGCTACATACACACCTATAACACAGTTCTGGTTCAAAGTTATTTTATTATTTATCATGTGTCACAATTCACATTTTCCACAAACATATGAACATCTAGTATCAATTTCATCTTGCATCACATGCAGTACATGATGCACGAATAGAAACAGAATCACTTTTGTTTCAATTATTTACAGAGACACCATCTAGTTCACAGGTGTCAAACTGCAGTCCTCAGTCGCTGCCCTGCAGGTTTTAGATGAACCACAGGTACAAAACTTTGGAATGAAATGGTTTCATTTCCTCCTCCTGCTGTAGATCAGTTCTCAGCCTTAATGACCTCATTATTCTATTCAGGTGTTGCAACAGAGGCTCATCTACAGGTTGCAGGACTGCAGCCCTTGAGGACTGGAGTTTGACACCCTGATCCAGATCACAGTGAATGTTCTGAATTATTTACAGGGTTACCTACGATGCTGCCGTGAACAACGATGCAGACAAAGGGATAGAGGTGCAAACAGATGAACGGTGTAAGTAAACATAACCAATTCCTTCAATGTTGATTGCCTACATGTTAGCATGACCTGGAGAGAGAGCAGCTAAAACGTCTAACATGGATGACATAAGTGGTGCCACATTCTTTCTACATGTAGATTCTTCTGGGTGAAAACAATAAAATCACATCCTGTGATCATAAGTTGACCTTGAACTGAGGAATAGTGCATGTGTGTCTTCAGCTGAGCCACTGGGTTGCATTTCTAAGCAAAAGTTGGGCAGCATGCAGACATTTTATTTCTATTATACCTGACCGGAAACCATCACATACTTTGCTGTCAGATGAAGCACCTTAGAAGGGAAATTGATTACTGACCACAATGACCTGATGAGTCTGTAAATATTTAGATTTCATTAAGGGCTCATTTCTTATGCAGTGAAAAGGTTGAAACTGATTTAGCTTCAAAAATTGACTCTAAAATCTTGTCTGTGACCTTTGCTTTCCTGACCATGACTCAGTGGAAATTTGATGCTGAAAGTCTTTTTTTTCCTTGAACATTTCCTCTGATCTCTGGTTCGAGCTTCAAGTTCCAGAAGATCTTTACAAATATTAAGGTCTTTCAACGCTTTATATCTTTCTGGAAGATCCACTGGCGGGTAATTTGTGACGCAGGTGTTGCCACACTGTTGCATGACCGCTGTTTCATCTGCCTTCAAGTTCCTTGTCTGAAACAAAACAGCATTATCGTCAAATATTAATATTTATGTCATTTTTTTGTTTTGGTTTCAGGGATTTCGCCGCTGGATATGCTGGCACTGACTGCAGAGTTGGAAATGGCAAAAACAGAAATCAGTCGCTTACAAGCAAAAGTGGAACATTTAGAAACCGAGCTACAGAAAGAGAAGACGGCCGAACAGCAGGAGCAGAAAGGAAAACAGTTTGGTATTGATACTGTTTCTGAATCTGAGAGGAATGGGAGAAAAAATCTGTGTAAATTATACAGGACTTACATTAGAGCCTTTCTTGTCACTGTTTACATTTCTCTTGCTAAAGACGGAGACTTTGAGTTCTGATGGAAACGGAAATGATATTAGAGAAATGTCAACAGAAAATGGGATTTTTCTGACTGTGCAGAAACAAAACGTTGGTCTCAGCTGGTGGAGTATTTAACACTTGGATTGACATCATGTAGCTGAAGCTGAGCACTGTTTCTACCCCACAGACAAACTATAATAGACAACATGCCAAAAGACTTCAAAGCTCATTTCCCTACAACATTAATTATTATGGATGGAACAGAATTAAAAACAGAATCCCCCCCATGGTGTGAAATATTAAAATATTAGGCACTCATAGGTTCTGACTCTCAGGGGTCCGAGTATTGTCTCTGCTGTCTGGATGTTGAGCTGTTAGCGTGTCACGATGGTCACGAGGCTGTTGTACAGCAACAGTCTTCAGTCAGAGGCCTCCTCACAATCAATGCAAGACCGACTGCTACTGGAAATCCTTCCTGCCCACAGCGTCACTGTCCACAATCATCTTTGAAGATAATTGAATGACTGAACTCTCTTGTCTCTTATTTTAGACCTCCAGCAACAACGTGACATTAAAGAAGAAGAAGAGAAGTTTGTGCCCGATGAGCAGCTTTCTAACGAGGAGAGGAGTTTCACTTCTGATGAGAAGATTAAAAAAGAGGAGGAGGATTATCCAGAGGCAACACCCATTAAGGAGGAAGACCAGGAAGAGCCCTGCACCAGCAAACAGGGAGAGCAGGTACAGCTGAAGCGTGTGGAGAGTCAGTCTGCTCCAGAGTCTGTGAAACCCGACGCCTCCAGCAAGAAGAACCTCTGCAGGGCGAAGGCGAGCTTCTGCGACATTTGTGGCCAGGCTCTGACGGAGCTGAGCTTGGATCGCCACATGAGGACTCACACGGCCAGGAAGCCGCTTTCCTGCAAAAGCTGTGGACAAATCTTCCGGCTCCATGTGTCTTTGGAAGTCCACATGAGAACCCACGCCGGGACGAAGCCGCACACTTGCAAGACATGCGGGAAAACGTTATGATGAAGCGACCATCTTAAACTCCACATGAGAACCCACGGCGACAAGAAGCTGTACCTCTGCAACGTCTGTGGAAAAAGCGTCGCCGACCCGTCAGCTTTCAGGAGGCACATGACCATCCACACGGACGAGAAACCGCACTCCTGCAAAATCTGCGGTGAGAAGTTCAAACATAGCAACACCCTGCTGTGCCACCGGAGGGCGCACTCGGGTGACAAACCTCACGCCTGCGAGCACTGCGGGAAGAGATTCATCCGCCTGCACCAGATGAAGGATCATGTGAGGAGGCACACTGGGGAGAAACCCTTCGACTGCGACACGTGTGGGAAAAAGTTCATCAGTGGCACCGAACTGAGAGCTCACACCAAAACTCACACAGGTGAGACATCGCAGCCATAGACAAACTGCGGTCGCTTTGTTGAGAAGGTTTGGATCCCAAACTGAAACTTTGGGCCAAAAATATGTTTCTTTGTTTTCACCACCAGTAAAACGGCTGATCTGATGCTTTATAACCTGGAAGTAAATCTTTACTGGGTTTATAAAGAATCATTAACAGAATAATCCTCTAATAACGAGATTCTGTCCCAGATTTAATGAACCGTTTCGGGTTTTCCTAAGATTTTTGTGTAGTTTCCTTTGTTTATCCAGCTTCTTGTTGAAGTTTATATTCGTATGTAATTAATTAAAATGTTTTTTACTGAAGTTATCCAGGAGGACAAATATGTCTTATATGTTTTATTTGAAATTATTTCTTTTAATTCATTACCCTGACTTTGGGAGTTACAGGAATCTACTTCCTGCATATTGATGCAGATCAATGATCAGTTTGTTTTCTTCTTACTCAGATGGAGTTTAATTTAATGCATTTATTGCTTAAATTTGCAGACAGTAATTCTACTAAATTTCCACTGAATTTGCTTTAGTTTATTAGTTCAGCTGTTTGTTACTCAAAAATGTCAAAAACTAAAGGAAAGTTGGCTAAATCTGCTGAACAGGCAATACTAGGTGAAAACCAAGAAATAATAATTGAATCCAGATGTAAACATTAAAACGGAGAACACAAACAGTTTGAGATTTTCTGATTTGTTTTTATCATTCTGTACTTTGGCCACAAGAGGGCGACTGTCTCATATTTTTGCTCACTTACAGCCTTAAAGCTCTAGATTCTTGAGTAAGGCTGCAGTTTGTCTGTATAATTCAGTTTGGTTATGAAATCAAAATTTGTTAAATACAAGGTAAAAATACAACATAAATGCAGATGATAAAGGTTTGGTAGAATCCAGACAAAGAGGTCAAAGTTCATCATTTAACAATAATCAGACCAAAGACAGAACAACGGATGTCCCACAATTAGCTGAAAAGCTGATGATGCTGGAGACTTTTTAAAAAACATTCTGTGGACTTTCTTAGCATCTGATGAATGAAAAAGACATTTTTAAACGAGCCAAACCTGAATTTCAGGGCAGCAGCATCTCGTATCTTAAATGTTCCACTTTGAAGGAGTTCAGACGTGATGCTCCATCCTCATTATCTAGTTCATGTCAGTGCAGAGGAGCAGCAGCTTCAGTCTGAACCGTTCAGATGACCGACTGCCTGGCCGCATCAGGACGCCGTTCTGCCTCTTCTCTCCCTGATCTGGTTCTTTCAGTCTCTGCCTTTGACTCGTGGCCACAGGATGCAGATTGGACCTTCATGATGACGGATGGCTCCAGTCGACATGCTGCCTCCCAAACTGACGTGGAAACTTTCTGGATCCTAAAAGAAAATTCTCCGAGGTTTTTAAACGTTCATCTTCTGTGGCTGAACCTGAATTTCTTCTATTTTTAGTTTTCTGGAGAAATATGTTGTCAGGGTTCGAGTTGCTTTGTGTCACATTTTGATTTATGATTCAGTTAAAGTTTGCAACCAGTCCGACTCTAAATGCACTTTCTGTCGCTCTCGACCTTCATCAAGTTCATTTTTACCTTTAAATTGGGTTACAATAGTTTTGGGTTTTTCATGATACTTTGGTTTGTTGTGAATTTTTTTTGTTAAACCTTTACTAGTTTTAGTGTGTTTGCTAATTTAAATATTTAGTTTTTATTAGATAAATTAGTAGTTTAGTTTTTTAAATGAATTCAACAGAATTTGGTGGGTTTTTTTACAACTTTTGCTGCCGCCATTTTGCGGATTAGCATTAGTGCCGCTAACAGGAGAAGTGCTGTAATTTTCAGACAGTTGATGTAAACTGCTGGTGTCGGGGAAAATCGGTGTCACATCGGATCAAAAATGAATGATATTAAACCTATAATTGTAGCATGTTCAGTAATTTATAACTTTAGTTCATAAGGCTAACAGCAGAGGCGTAAATCTCAGGGGGTCGGGGGCCCGGACCCCCCAATCTTGGAAAAGTCTAGAATTACAAATAAATGTTTGTAAAGGAGTAGCAGAGATTAGATCAGTCAGACTGAACAAAACTTTTATCTAAGCAACATTTACAATAACACTGAGAATAAAACGTGTTTGATGTGCATTACTGGCCATTTTTGGCCCTGCAGGCTGAATGTGGTAGAAAAACCTTTTAATCCATATTTTACGTTACATTTCACTGTAACTTTGCCGACGCCCCAAAATGAGGAGGATTTTCTCCCTTGACTAATAGTGTATTTTGTTACACGTTGTTCCAGGTTTTCAGGGAGGCATCTGAAACCGTTTGAGCTGTTTAGTCTGAAGCTCCAGAGTCTAGTTTAATCACAAGCCAAACATAATCTTTTACACACAGTGACAAGTTAAAGCTATAAAATCTGCTCCTTTGAAACGACTTTAGCGATAAAACAGCTCCATTCTTCGACTCGGTCCAACCTTCTCTCTGATTCCATTATGTTTTATTAAATAAAACACCCACAATCCCATTTTTACTACATAAAGAACATATTGCGGCCTTTATCGCCTTAAATTATTCAGCGCATCTTGTCACAAACGGAGCCTCAGGACAGAGGAAATGTTCACTCCTGTCACCCAGCATGTTAAACATGAACAAATGGCAGCGCAGGACTTTGAGCAGATTCCCACAGATGAATACTAAACAGGGATTTTTGGGGGCTCTGATGGTGGATTAGCATCGAAACTAAACTGGCAACATCCACTGCTAGCAATCCCTGCAGGGCAATTTGAGGGAGCAAGCCGCACACAGTGCAGAGTTCATCCTGTGTTGTATACTGGCTGTAAAAGGCAGCGGCTGTAATCAGAGAGCACCGTGTTTTCTGCAGCGCAGTAATTCATCAAAGTGACGGCTGCCAATGAGTCTCCGTCCGCCCATCAGTCATTTCTACACCTGCTCTTTGTTTCACAGCTGTCCGATGAAATGTTTTCAGCAGCTGCAGGTCCACTCGGATGCTTTTTCCTGCAGTTTGGAGTTAGCTAAAGACAAAAATAAAAAAAGGAGAAAAAATAAAAACAATGAGATCAGCTGAGTTTATATATTTTATTTTTTAAGTTTTTTCTTTAGTATTTTGCACTAGAATGAGATGTAACAGTTTCCAGAAACGTTTTTTTTTGCTTCCCTCCAGTCATCTGATCAACAACCGGATGTTACTACTGGCAGAAATGACAAAGAAGACAACAGGCAGTGGTAGGAACATGATGGTTTGTTTTTGTATTTGGGAGAATCAGCTGCCTCCACCAGAGCTCCCAGCATCACACAGTTCATAGAAAGTTGTACATCATTCCAACAAGTTGAATCCATAACCCCTCTGCAAAATGGCCGACTATATTTTTAGCAAAACGCTGCATCAAAAAGTATCACATAACTGCTTCCTCCATCAGCACCAGGATTATTAATGACTCCAGTGTAATTTTAATTTAATTAAATTTTTGTATGGAAACATTGCAGTTATGAAATTGTGTTGTTTTATTTTTCTTTTACATAAACAGGATATAGATAAAGATTTGCTCATGTTTGTAATGGAAACACAGCTGCTGAATTCAACATGTCTCTCCAGCTCTACTCTGATTTCCAATCAGATTTAAAACTTAGATTTTCTTCTGTGAATCTATTCTCTATTGTCATGACAGATGTTCAGTCATTCAGTTAATTTATTTATCGCCAATTCACAATAAATGCCAACTTGAGACACTTGATTAAATTATTCTCATATATCAAATGGTACAGTAAGTTAAATTAATTATTCAAAGTAATTAAAAAGTTTCTTTCTAAGGAAACTGAGCAGAGCATCAAGTCGTTGACTTTCTCTCTCCTGCTGGACGACCAACAGCAGAAAGTCACATCCTGGGACCTTCATGTTCAACATCCTCCCTGTTGCTCAGGTTACAACAGGAAATAAATTAGCTGCTATAATCACGCAGCCACAGTTGGTGACTGCTTCCTGGTTTTATTTTGTTTCCATGTTTTTATGATTTAAAGCTCTTTGAACTGCCCTGTTGCTGATTAGAGTTTGAGTTCTGGGTTTTATGTTTTAGTATTTTTCTTTTGTTTAGTTCCAGTTTTGGTTTTTCCAGGTCTGCGGTTCCACTAATCCCCTCCTCAGTATTTATGAGCCAGTTTCTGTCCTTTGCTCTTTCTCTAGTCGTCCAATTGGATCCACTTTTGTTCTGTTACTATTTCTGACTCCAGTTATTTCTTAATATTTTTAAATGATTTCTGTATTGTTGTCATTAAATCTTCTCTATCGTTTTGTTTTCATGACGGTGTTTTTATGCAGTGAGGGAGTTACATGTTCTGATCTACTGGATCAGGAATAAATACGATGTTAAAAATCACTTTTCTGGCCATTTGTGTCTATTTTTAAAGCCAAATATAGTTTTCAGACACTAGTGAGCAATAAAGTAAGAGTGTAAAAGCACAGGCAGTGGGGTGTAAATTAAATGATGCTGAATGGCAGGATGATAATCTGGAGCTATTAAACTATTATTTACTGGTTTGTGATGTAATGAGGCTCCACTTTTCCCTCTGCACTCAGTCGTAACTGAACATAAGAATAAAGAGTAAAATTGTATTTAAATAAAAAGATTGCAGGAATATTTAAGACAAGCTGTTAGATGATGATTAATGTTCAACAGTCAGTTTTTTAGAGCTTCAGGCAGCTGGAGTTTCTCCATCTCTGATTTATATTCCTCTGACAGGATCCGTGATTGGAAAATCGATCGGTAACGGATCAAACAGGTCTGCGTTCATCTTCTGTGCAATTATGGAAGCAAGAAATTGAGCAATTCTTAAAGTCCATTAAGGAGCAAATCAAATATCTGTGCAGCATCAGGACCTGTTAGCAGCACAGCTGGCAGTGATTATTACATCCCAGATCCATCTGTGGTTGGGAAATGAGATCTTTTCAGGTCTGAGAGGAAAATATTTGTAAAAAAAAATGATTGCAGCTGTCAAACGTTTTTCATTGAGAGATTTTTGATGAAATGTTGCCCTTAACAGATCCGGTTAGCTTTTTAAAATATTCCTACCTGCTGAGCTTCTTTAGTTTTTATGTTCCTTAATACAAACATGTTTGTGTTTTATTCTTCAAAATCCTTAAATTCTGTTTTCTGCTTCAAACAAAACCAGAAAAATATGCAGAGTTGATCCTTTCATTTAGCTGGGATTTAAAGTCTATTGAGTAAAAATGACTTTCTGATCCAAGTGAATATGAACATTCATGTTTATTAAATTCTTATATTTAATGAGCTGCAAAGACTGAAAGCAGAAACACGATAAAACAAAATAAAACAAAGAATATTTCACTGTAAAAGTGAAATATTAAAGTTCAAACAGGGGAGTATTTATTTATTTTAATTGGGCCCTTTAATTCTCTTCCCTGATTTTCAACCTTTATTTTTGTTTTGTGTTTATTTTTATACAATCAGCTTTTTTCTGCCAGATGATTTTCATCTGAAACTTTTTAACTTTTCATCAGAGCATTGCGCATTTCTTTGTCCATTCAGACTTTAATATTATAAAATGCTGCAAGTTTGAAGAAATATTTGAAGTATAAAATACCTTTTCTTCCTCCCTTCAGTTTTTTCTGACATCCCGTCTTTACTGAGGTCTGTTCCCAGACGCTTCTGTGGTCGTCTGCCCCTAGTGGTCTGGAGGACTTTGGTTTTGTGGAGCAACTTTGCAGCATTTTATGCTTGCTGTTTTTTCCCCTGCAGTTTCATTTTTACAAAGGCACATTACGGCCACTGTAGATGGAAGAGGAGTGAAATTCTGCAAAAAAGAAGAAACTTTCAGAAGAAGCTCAGGAATGGTTTTATATTTCCAAAAATATTCTGAAACGTTGGGAATGTCCTGGAAGACGTTCAGAAAAAGAAGAAAATAAAATTTCAGCCGTCAAAAATTTGTGAGAACAAAAAAAATCTGAAATTTTGAGATTAATCTAAGAAATTTTATAGAACAAATTTTGACTGGTGCAATTCAGAGTTTTATCCAGAAAATTTCTGAGGTTAATCTTCAATTATTGGTTCTGACACTTTTCCTTGTATTTCCTGTGGCTGTAGCATTTTGTCTGATCTTGGTTTTTTGATTTTCTTCTGTTGTGTGTTTTAGAGTTTGCATCTGTTGACCGTTGATAATATCTTTAAAGAGAGCCTGAAGTATTCAGCATTCTGTTTTTTTTTCTGATTATGCAAACATTAACTATTAATTTCTATCATTTCTGTTTCTGTTAAAGGTCATTTGAAGGAGTTTCACAGAAAATCTTTGCATCTGAGCTCTGAAGCAACTTATTTTAGTCAACAACTCGGCTTCAGAATGATAAATGCTTCCATTTTCTTTCTCATTTCAGCCTCTGTGGTAAAAGAAGTTTATTTATTGCATCAACTCTTCCTGGAGGTTCATTACAGGTGTAAACTGGAGAGTAATGTGACTGGCAGCTCTGACAGCCGAATATGATGTTTGTGCAGATGATTATCCAGCTTTGCTCTTCACTGTCCTTCAGCGGTCCAACAATCTGATTTACATACTCATAAATCATTCACGTCCAGCTTCCCTGGCGGAAACAGACACACCTGTGGGTTGTTTAATAATGAGCTGCTTGGGTGAAAACAGACACATTCCTATGGATTACTTCAATTCGACCAAAGTTAAATAAAACGGCTCTGACCATTCTCATGAACCTGTATGAATATACACTCAATGTAACTGTTATTTCTTCAACAAGCTGAAAGTTTTTTGCATTTGCTGCTAAATAACTCAGTGAGATTGGATGGAAACATGGTTGAAATGGAGCCACGACTATGACTAAAGAGTAAACCTTTTTGAGTTTTCAGTCATGTTTTAATGTTTTTCCATCATCAAAAACAAACCTGGAGTGTTGCTTTGATCACTTTATCTCCATGGCAACCATTCAGGTGTTTTAACAGCTGGGTGGGCCTAGTCCCGCTTTTGAGGCGCAGCTCCTCTGCCACTCAGCTCCTCCAGACTAGCCAGCAGCAATTAGCAAACAGCTGGTGGAACTGAGCTCATTATAGGAGCTGCTGCTCAGAGCAACGCTGGTAAAAACGCTGCTAAAGCATCAATAGAGGAGCCATGTTGGCATAACTTCCTGGAGGTGGAGCTTCAGAAAGAGCTGGAGCTTCTTAAAGAGACAGAGGCCCAATTTCAAATTAAATCAGGAAGTAAATTTTATTTTTAGTCATATTTAATATATATAGCATTTTTATAACTACTGAAGGTATCATAGTTACTTAATTCTGCTGAAAATGTCACAATGAGCCTGAAAACATATAAAACTGCCCCTTTAAGAGTAGGGATGCTAACGTGAAGAGATAGTTTTCTGCCACTTTTGATTTAATCTGACCAGAAGGTTTTCTTCTGAAAGTTAGTTGTGTCTGGTTGCCTTGAATCTAGCTTGAAATATATACATATATTTTTATGTTTATTTGTATAGCTAAACATAAAAATAATTAGTTTTACATTTTTAAGAATGAACTAAAACAACATCATAAATGACAAAAGAAACACAAAACATAAATCACAAAACACAAAATCCAAATCAATTAGAATACATAACAATGAAAGACAAAGTGAAATAATAAAAATTATATTCACTGAATTTCCATTTAGCACCACATTGCTACGTGGTTTAATAAATGCAAGAAATGACGCTGTTAACTTATTATTATTATTATTATTACTATTATTATTATTATTATTATTATTATTATTATTATTATTATTATTATTATTATTATTATTATTATTAGTAGTAGTAGTAGTAGTAGTAGTAGTAGTAGTAGTAGTAGTATTATTGCTTGGTTGAGAATAATTTTGACATACGTTTTAGTTTAATTGACTTTGATATCTTTTCAAGCTTTTTAGCACTAAAAACAGGAAATTGCTCCTTTACTAACTTCCCGTCTCAGCAAGCTGTGCTACAGTGCAAATAAAAACGTGTCAGCTAATATGTTTTTATTTCTATTTTGATCAATATAATTTGAATGCAACAACACTCTTTTTTGTTATGTATTTTTTTGTCATGAAAAAATCTGAAGTTTACTTTAAAAAGTTGAAGTCCAGATCCTGCAGCATTCAGCTGCCACAAGAGGGCGCTGCAGCCTCAACAGCCAATTAATAACTAAACAGCCCTGATCATTTATTTTAGTGTAAATTACATGTTCACATGTTTTTACTGCAAAGGGAAAAATAATCTACTTTATACTATTCCATTTAGCTGTTTTTCTTGTGTGTTTTTCAGGAGGTATTTATTAAAAATTATAAACGTTATCTCGGTTATGGATGAGAAAATTAATTTTCAGTAGCAGAATAATGCTTATGATGCTGCTTTTTCTGTGTGTGTTGATTATTTTTACCCCTATTTGCAATATTTTATTTATTTTTCCTCATAGTATAAGCAAAATAAAAAGAATACGAGCAAAACTAAGTGAAATAAACTCACATTTCTACTTGAATCATCATTTTTTCTTTTGAGTTACTCTGGTTCAAATTGTTCCCATTGACTGATGGTTCCTGTAAAACTCAGGAGACTTATGAAACAAAGGGTCAGGCCTCCAAACGGCTCTGTGTCAAGGATTACTTCTCTCACAAATTCTCCAACAACAAAGCCTCCATTGTGTCCCAGCAGACCCTCAAATTAGCAGCGGGAGCGAATGAACGCTTAACTGGTCCTGACAGCTCCGCCAGCCTCCCGGAACCTCTTCTCTCATCCCCTAAAATTAGAAATTATTTGAAGTGTGAGCAGAAAATGAAAAATAAACCCAACTTATATATTTGAGAAGTTTAAACAAGTTGTTCTTGATGTCCATAAAATCAGGAGTCCATCTGAAAATGAATTAGGCTGCAATTTGTCTCTTGGAAAAAAAAATTGTGGTTCATTCACGCATTTCTGACCCAGCATGGATTTATTTTTTGGTTTTTAATTTTAAATCCCCACAGACCAAATGTCAGATTTTAATCACACTTCATATTTTAAAAAAATCTCTTTAATTTGAACCAGAATTTAATTTGTGAGTAAAGTTTTTGTGATGCAACTTGTGTTCCTGAAGGGAATTTCAAAATAAAACTAAATGTCGCTTCTTGGAAACAACTAAGGAGCTCAGGATTGTTTATTTCTCCAGGCTGTGATAGTTCTTGCTTCCTGATCACCGTTTTTCCTTCCATTAAACTTTCAATGAATATGCATTGATCAATCAGCTACTTAGGTAAAGCTTTTATCGGATGGTGGCAATAACTGCATGATCTACCACTAAATCGAGAACTGCAAGTTTCTCATAACTTTGTCAAAAACAAACAAACAAACAAACAAAAAACATGAGGAATTGATCAATATTTCAAAATCTAAACTTAAAAAATAAATGCTAACCTTACTGTTTCTTGCATTAATAGTGTTGGGAATATTTTTTGCAATGTATTTTTTAAATCTTTGATGTCAGACGTGCTTTCATGTGGAGTTGTTTTATATCAGATTAAATGTTCCATTTAAGAAAATACGATAAATCCCTTTATTGTAAAACCTAAGACAAATTTACAGTAGTTTTTTTCTTAGCTTTCCATTTTAATTAGTTTAGGTTGCTGACCTCTGACTTAGGTCTTAGCATGAGATTTATATTTTAAAAATAATTCATTTATTGGACTGATATGGTATCATTTTCTGAACATTTTAATTGTAGATATGTATAAATATATATGTAAATGTATCACTGACTGTGTTTAAGTTTCTCTAAAATAAATTTCTATATTAATTAGATCATAATTTGTCCAAATATACTTGTGTATTGTTATTTTATCCACTTTTTGGGTGTGTTGTTTCTTCATTTTCAGAGTTTTTGTTCAGAAGCATTTTACTTTGAAATTGAGCAGCCGGAACTTCCGGTGGTAACTCTTGCTTACGTGACGCAGCTTCTCCAGCCTCCGGGGAGTTTAGTGAGAGGAGGAGGAGGAGGAAGAAGAAAAGCTCTGCTCCCGTCTAATTTCAAAGCTCCTGGAAGGAGAACCAGCTGGATGTGAGCTCCTCTTCTTCTGGACTCTTTTTCGGTCGCAGCGGACTCGGACATGTAGATTTAACCGAGTTTCAGGGCGGACGAAGGAAAGAAAAAGAAATAAAAATCTCTCCTTTTTTGTCGTGGGGATGTCGTTCAACTGAAACTTCAGGAGACACTTTCAAGGATTCATTTCGGCCCGAATCGCTTTCCTTACAGCAGGATGTGAATTCAGGAACTTTTCCGGGAGCCGCGGACTATCGGGAGTTTATTTGAAACGCATTTTCTGGAATATCGTGAGGAAAAGGCGGCGTGTGGATTCAGAGGTAGGTCCATCTTCTGTCACTTTCAGTCGCTGCTGTCAAGACCGACAGACAAGTTTTCCTTATTTTTTTTTAAAACAACTTTTAAAGCTTCATGGGAGAATTTATAGAGAGTAAAAACTTTATTTTTAAGAGCTCTGACTATTAAACATGTTTGGATAATCTGAATTATGACCTAAAATAAAATGCTGTGTGAAACATTGATTCATCAGTTAGCTTTAATGGCTACAGCCGCTAAAATAATTGAAGCAGAAAAAAATCTTAAGAATGGGTCAAAAATGTGGTTTAATGTGTTGAATCCAGGTGTTTCTGCTTCTTTGACTACAAATGTTACATAAACTGTGAATTTTAGTCCTCATCTTGTGAGTTTGGACTAAAATAGACTCCGAGCTGCTTATTGAGAAACATCTGCAGCATGTTTAGACTCTGCTTTGCTGGTATTATGACTAACAGGAACATCCAACCAGTCCGCCGTGCAGTTTGAGGATTTATTGTCCTGCTCAGCTATTATAAAACTTTTGACAGGGGGTTTGGCTTGGAGCAGATGCAGGAAGTGCTTCACATTTTTGGACTGTTTGGTTGCAAACTAAACCCTTAGCAGAAGCTAAAAAAGAGAAATAACGGTTGCATAATCTGAATCTGCCGGACTGTTGGGTCATCATCACGATCAACACTAATGGCTCCAAGTTTTCCATTCATTTCTTTAAATCTTTTCAAACTTATCTATAAACTTTCAGCAGGAAGGAAGGTGACTTCATTGCTGTGATTTATTTTCTGTTGCTCTTACCTTATGTAAATCAACATTCAACATGAGCGGTAAGTTAGTCCAACCAGAACCTGCTGTGGTGAAAACTTTGTTAATGATTGAAAGCTGAACAGATCCAAACTGGACTTGTTGCTGGATTTAAAGGAATCACGTTGGATGTTTGGATGGATCACAGGGTATTTCATCATTCTGATCTTTCCCAGCGTTGCGTGTGGAAGCTGTTTATGAAAGATGCTGACCTCGATGATTAACTCTGTGGACTGTTCTAAAATAGATTAGTCAAGGCAGATCAAAGGGCTTTACATGATAAAAACACAATAATCAATTATGAAATAAACAATACAAACTGCATTTAGTCAAATTCCATCATCAGTATTTGCCATCATTGGCATCTCTAACCAGCTGGGTTTTTAGCCTTGATTTAAAGGAGCTCAGTGTTTCTACTGTTTTGCAGTTTTCTGGAAGTTTGTTTCAGATTTGTTAACCGTAGAAGCTGAATGCTTCTTCTCCTTGTTTGGATCTGGTTCTGGGGATGCAGAACAGAACTAGAAGACCTGAGAGGTCTGGAAGGTTGGTACAGCAGCAGCAGATCGTTAGCTGTTCAGTGATTTATAAACTAACAGAAGTATCTTAAAGTTTATTCTCTGAGCTACAGGGAGCCAGTGAAAACACTGTTGCAGTAATCAATGCGACAAAATATAAACGATGAGTTTCTCTAGATCAGAGGTGGCCAACCCTGGTCCTTGAGAGCCGGTGTCCTGCAACTCTTAGATGTATCTCTACTTCAACACACCTGAGTCAAATAATGAGGTCATTAGAAGGTCTCTGGAGAACCTGACTGCACTTGGGAGGTGATTCAGCTCTTGGATTCAGGTGTGTTGGATTAGATCTAAGAGTTGCAGGACACCGGCTCTCGAGGACCAGGGTTGGCCACCCCTGCTCTAGATATTGGTGAAAATGTTCTTTGGGTGATAGAAGTCTGACTTTGTAACCGTCTTTATGTGTTTCTGAAAGTTCAGGTCTGAGTTCAGATTCCAGCCTGATCTGTAGTTTCCAGCTGTACTAACTGAAGCGGTGTGTTGACTCTAGATCGTTCTTTTTTAATAAGTTCTGTTTCTGTCCATCTGAAGAAAGTAATGGCACCAACACATATTAACTCACATTAACTTGTGATTGGATGGGTTCGGAGTCACCTGGTGACATCATAACGTAGAGTGGCAGATCATCTGTGTAGTTATGGTTATTAATCTGACTAATTGTTATGATGTTAAGTAGAAGGGGGCCCAGGATCAAACTTTGTGGTACCCCACCTGTGATTTCTGTCCCTACAAATAAGAAGTTACCTGTTGACACAAATGGGTCTTCAGGTCAGACTGGAACCAGTCCAGTTCTGTCCTACAGTCACCTAATAATGACTGGAGGACTCTGCTGAGGTCCAACAGAACCAGGAAGGCAACAGTGAAACCATCTATTCTCAGGAGATTAGTTTTGTTTAACCTGAAGAATTAAACCAATCTTGTCTAAAAGTTTGCTTGAGGTAAACAATCATTAGTCAAACCTTACGCTGATGATGTGATTGTTTTCCTGAGAGTTCTGAACTGTTGCAGTGACTCATTTGTTCTCAGGAAAACGTCCGTCAGCCCTTCCAAAATAGATTTATTTCACAATTTTGAAAGTAAACCAATATAGAGGCAACGCTTTTGCTGAGTTTGAGAAATTTCCAGCCTGTCGTGTTGGAAGAAAAACATTCTTGACCTCTTTTCCTCCATTTTCCAGCACAGTCTTGTAATGTAACTGAGAGAGTCTGTTAATCAGAGCAAACATAATGAAATCCACCTACATTATCATATAAATATCCCCACTTACAATGTCTGATTACACAGATAGAGATTCTTCACTTTCTGCTCTAGCTAGCAAGATATCACACAATAAAACCTCATCATTGTTCCTGGGCAGTTTACGAACTTTTTATACACGAAGCTTGGTCAACTATGAAAGAAAATAGATCTGTCTGATTATCAAATGTGCGTTAAGTAGGAGGTGGAGGTTCTGTTGGTTTGTTTATAGAAAAATGTGGACTACACTGTACGTGTTTCAGTCTGAAACCAGTTTGAGAGGAATGCTGCTGGTGGAGTCGCTCAAAAAAAACATTTTGTTCACAGGAAGTTATGGTGGTGAGGTCAGAGTTGACTCAACCCGGCCTGAGAATATGATCTCATTTTTCTGCTCTTTAGTTTTCAAAACAATGAAAACTCTTTGTAATAGTTTAAATTCCTTTATATTTTATGTCTAAAAAATTCCACATTAATGACAGATACCATATATCATATACCATATACCATATACTAACATTTAGTTTAAACCCTTTCTGGTCATAACTTATTAAACTAATAGACATATGAGCTTAACAGATATAGATATTTATATTTATTTTAAAATCTGTTATTCTGGTTACTCAACCGTCAGACTGGAGAAAAGTGTTTCAGGATCATTCATGGAGCATCTTTACAAATGTAAAATGTAGATGCTAACATTAGCATTAGTTACATCTTTAGCATAGAGATGGTATTTTAGGCTAGCTGATAGGCTAACTCCATTTAGCACAATTTGAACAAAACAATAGTCTTTTCCATCATCCAATCAGATCGTTACGCAGAAATTAACCCCCAGTTGGCCGAGAGAAGAGGCTTCGTCCTCCATCACGGTTTTGTGCATCAGCTTTCTACTTGTACTGGAAACACGCAAATACAAAGGTTCCGCTCAGAAATCCTGTGTAAAACAAATAATAAAATAATGCAATTTAAAAAAACATCTATGTAATTGATTAATCAAAATTAATCCATTAAAGTTCTGGCCCTAATATAATCACACAATAATAAAATTATTGTCAGAGTGCAAAAATACAAAATCTTACTAAGGAATATTTGTCTAATTTGTAGTGCAAACATCTCAGTACATTTGAAATAAGACTAAACTAACAAGTAACTTTTCAGGAAAATATCAGAGCTTGTTCTAAGTAATAATAATAAAACATTGCGTAACTTAAGGAAATGGATTTTGCATCCAACCTGTTCTTGTATGGCTCCACCATCTTTATTCCTCTATCAACTGGTTCCACTAAAGAACATTACTAGTTAATCAAGTTGAATTAAATTTAAAGTAGTAAGCATTAATTAACAATTAACTGTAATTAATTAACAATTAATCATAAGCTGATTAATTGTTAGACCCAAAAACAAACGAGAATGATTTGTCAAAGCAATCTTAAATATTTGCCACCTCCTGGTGTGTTTAGTTTGTCCAGCTGGTAATGAGCTGCTGTGAGCGCAGAGCAGTGATTGAGGACGGCCGTCTGGCTGATTGCCGATCTGGTCTGCCTCCTCTTTAGAAATGATAACATGTGAAACACCTGTGGCGCCGGTGTTCTGGGAGTTAGCTCGCAGTGACGCTGTGGGATGAACGTTGTGGGGGTAAATTGATGCGTTGGGTTTAAAAGGGGTGTAATGACCGCAGCTTTAATTGCACGGCTCGTCGTTTGCCTCCGGTGGATGCAGTCCGGTTGGTCTGGTGATGAATCAGTGGCGTTCCTCCTGTCTCGGCTGCACAGTTTCCTCCCCATTCACGGATCACTTCACTAATTTTCTGCCATTCAAGCTCAATTTAAGCAGCTTTGAGGGAATCCAGCATGGATTCGTGGTGCATTGTGGAGCTGAGGCCCTGCTGAGGAGCTTCAGATGGTGAGGCCGATCTGCATCACACGGTTAGACCAGTCCTGATTTTTCATCTCATTGCTCTCTCTCTCCATTTCCAACAATGCAAAATATTGAAAGGCCTTCAGGTCCCAGTTTCTCTGTAATATTCATCTAAAGTCTTTGTGAGAAGGTTTGTTCTCAGAAAAGTGCAGAATTGAACTTTTTACTGTTACAGACTTCAATAAATTCATCCGTTTTTAGTGTTTATTACTTAGGACAAAATCCCATGAAAATGGACAGATTATAAACCAGTGTACTCTAAAACTAAAGTTCCAGTTGTGAAGCAGAACCTTAAACTGCTGCTGCGCAAGTTACCCAGCAGGCTGTTGCTAGGCAACCGAAGAGTGAGCGAGTTGGTTGATTCCAACTTAGCTTAGCTAGCCGTGAAAGGTTGAGCAGCTAAAGCATTTTCTCTGCCTACATCTCCCAGAATGCTGTGCGGTTCTGGACCGGAGTCCAGTGACTATTCTATATGTTGAATATTCTATCTGATTGTGTGTCTGTGGTAATATATATTGTTATTTATTGTCCAGCCACAGATTTGGCTTGAAATCTTTTCAAGTCCCAAATTTCTCCTCAGGTTTTCACAGTAAGTGGCGGCGTGTTGCGTCTGCGGCGCCGCAGCTTATCTGTGAGTGGAGGACAAGGTTGTATGGTGACCTCCAAGTAAGGAAGTCAGGAATGCACGGTTCTGGCAGATTCTATCTGGCGCCGGCGTTGTGAAGGGGAGAAATAATAACAATGCAGATTCAGAAAGGATCCCCTGCTGTGCGTGCTGCGAACTCCAGAAGCACAGCTGCAGCGATTAATTACTCTGTCACTCAATCATTTAGTTATTAATGGATATAAATTCCTTGATGGGCTCAGAGAAAAACACCTGAAACCAAACCCAGCTGGCTGAGCAGGAAGGCTCCGTGCTTTAGCTCCTCAAAGTATTTTTGTCTTATTTTCTACTGCAAATGTCTTAGTTTAGTCTTATTTTAAGTGAACTAACTTACTAGTAACTTTTTAGCCAGATAGAAGATAAAATTACTGCAATGACTGATTATTTCACTTGTAAGTTTGCAAAAATGTCTCGTTAGTGCCAGTGAAACTAGTACTTTTAAAAATAATAATATTAAAGAATTATTTACTTAAAACAAGCTTTTGGATGCGTGATAAGTTTTTTTTTTTTCTTTTTTTGCAGACCAGTTCTGGTTCAGTTTGTTTTATCATCGTCAGTTTGGGAACAGCAGAGGTTCCTGCATTTTCAATTCAAATGCAAAACTGTACATTCACTGCAAAAACACAAATTAGGTTCAAGTGCAAATATCTTAGTTTTCTCTTAACTCAAGTGTACTGACTGACAAGTAACTTTTCAGCAAGAAACTTTTGGGTTTTTGCCTTGGTATCATATTTTTCTGCAGCTGGTTTAAAGTTTGTTCTTGCAAACAGCAGAGACTCGTCACTGACATTTTCAATTCAAATGCAAATCGTTACATTTGAGGCTCTGCGTTGTGACAAATAGTGAAATAATCTGTCGATTTAATGTCGTTTATTTCTGTGACTCTGCTGATGGAGATTTCTGGGTGTTGATGGAAGCAGAGCAGAGATGGAGACGTTCTGCTGATTGTTTCCTTGTTTCAGTCCGTCGGCCGCATTGTGATGCTCAGAGAGGGAGAGGGAAAACCCCATCAACACGCCACACATTGTCTTGTTGATGGAACAATTTATACATCAGTTTTGTCGGCATCACGCTTTTCCAAACTCCCAAGAGTGCAATGTCTGCAGTCTTCCAGCCGTGAGGCGTCATTTTATTTCACCCCAGATGGCCTTTAAGCTTCGTCATCTTGACTGGCGATACATATGCATGCCGCTTGTACCCAGCTGTCACGCACTCGGCAGCAAAGCATGATGGATCCTCCTTTGCCGCCGAGTGAAGAGCGGTGAGCGCGGGAGGCCGTTTAGCAACCTGGTCGCCGACTCCGTCTCTCCCCGTTAATTCAGCATCCCGTCAGTCAGAAGCGAGGCGCTGCACTCCAGAAAGACAGAGTAATCATTAAGTGAATAAAAGGCTTTGCTTGGTAAAGAATGGAAACATGAAAGGAGATGCAGAGACAAAAAGCAGTGGAGGAGGAGAACCACAATGCCCTTCAGTCTGATGATTCCAGCCAACTTCTATTTTCATTTCTCTTTATACAATGGCTTTAATTACTAGCTGTTCTTGTTGTGTAGGTCTATTGTGTGGGCTTGTTGCAGAGGGTCAGAGGTTCACCATGTAAAGAGATGGATACATCTGAGAGCTTCTGTCTGACGACGAGCTAAAAAAGACAAACAAGTTTCATGATCTTAGACGTTCAGTTTGGGGCGGAAAAAAATCCCCAAATTACCGGCAGCGAACCGCCAGAGGAAAGAGACGGTTTGTAGAACATTAACCTGAATGAGAGTTGCTGCTGTTTAGGTGGATGTTGCATCAGCATCAAGATGGGCTGTTTGGATCTGAAGGAATTATACTGCAGATGAAATAAGCCCCAAAACTTAAAGTTTAGGTATTTATTTACAAAATCTAGTTTGTGTTGCTTCAGCCAGGCTGAGCTGAAACAACATTTAGAGGTTTTACAGTCGGCTATGAAAAGAAAGTCATGCACAGATTACATGTTGGCTCAGCTGCAGAACCAGAAACCAACACAACGTGTTTCTATCAACGGGTGACCAAAGGTCGTGTTTGCAGAAGATGGAGCAACAGGTGTGTGTGTGTGTATGTGTGTGTGTGTGTGTGTGTGCGTGTGCGTGTGCGTGTGTGTGTGTGTGTGTGTGTGTCCTTGACTCCTTTCTGTTTGACGGCAGCATAAAAACTCAGAAGCTCGTTCAGATTAGCTTCTCTTTTAACCCAGCTGTAAATCTCTTGTCATCTTGTATTTTCTCCTGAAACAGAAATCAGAAAGATTTTTACATTTGTTTTGGGAAATATGGATATTAAGCTGCATTTGCTAATAAGGTCATGCTAACAAAACTAGAGTTATGCTGGCATGACTGTGGTAAAAATGATTAATCTCTGCTACTGATTGATTAGTTTCCATTTTCATAATCTGAAGATATTCTGGTAAAATTGTCTTTATTCTGCTAATATTATTACTATATTCTCATCATTAAAAATTCTTCCACTCAGAAATGAAAGGTACTTTTTGAAAATATTTTCTGTCTTTTCTAATCTTTTTTTTTTTTTGGTTAAGATCAGATATTTTATTTTTAAATCCATGTCAGGATCCCAGTAATCTGACTGGGATGTGGGAGGTTTTTGGTTTCCAGTGGGAATGGAAACCTGTTGAGGAAATCCTGGAACATCAATCTGGTCTCAGCTTCACATCCACAGTTTCTGCACACCTGGACCGTTTGTTGACATCCAAACCTGACCGGTGATAAGATCCGGGCGAGTTGCACTTTTGCCAATGTGTGTGTGTGTGTGTGTGTGTGTGTGTGTGAGCGCAGTGTGAGCGCAGTGTGAAGGGCATCAGATCTGCATGGTTCTGGGCTCTTAAAGGTGATGAGGTGTGTGTGTGTGTGTGTGTGTGTGTGTGGGCTCTGATTAAAACCACGTGTCTCCTGACGCCTGCAGCGTTCTGCAGTCTGTGGGGAGGAAACGGATCTGAAGGCGAGACGACCAAGAACTTTTACTGGTCCCAGTTGTTGTAACTCATATTAATTGTTCATGCAGCTCTACTTTTTAAGGTTTTATTGTTCATGTTTTATTTTTTTAAAAAGAAAAGAAATTACAAATAACAGAAAATACTTTCAAAAATTGTCTTTTATTTCAGTTTTCCATTGTTTTCTGTCAGTTGTATAACAGATTATCATGGCGAGAATATAATTATAATATTAGAAGAATAACAAATTTTACCAGTAAAAACTTCTTAATATTGTGAAACTTTGGTAGAGTTATCAGGGTCTGATGTGATCGGCTCAGTTCAGAAATAAACTGTTTGATTCAAAGTTCTGCTACTGATAATTATTTAATGCTGATTTGTTAAAAGATGAACACATCTATAGCAAGTCTAAAGTATAAAACTTTGGATTTAGATTAAACTTGATGCTCAACGTTCCTCATTTAAATTTTAACTTATACTTTGTACTTTGAAGTACAAATAAAAAGGCTGAGTTTAGTGTTTGATCTTGGCTTTTATCACTTTCAGAGATCAGAAATCGGAAGAGATTCTGGCGTTACGTTTCCTTCCAAATGTAAAAACTGTTATTATAAAGTAGCTGTTATACTTTGGTACAAGTTATATTCCTCTTTTACATTGTCTGTTGTTTTTTGACTTGGAGTTCTCATAAATTTACAACTTTTTTCTGGTAATTGAAAGAAAAAATTCGTTATAGATTTGAATTCAAAGTACAAATAATTCGAAGCTGTATAAACAAGATGGCCGCCCTGGGTTCACTCTGAACTATACAAATCCAAGGAGCGCATTGATGAAACAGAATCCGGGTTTTACAGAAACTAAATCTTCAAAAAGCAAATATTTGATGAATTGTTAACCCGCTAATTGATTGACTGTGTGTTGCGACCGTGATTTCCCCGGCTGGTAGTCGAGGTGTGTGTTCTGCAACATTAAGAGCCTGCATGGTGGCCTGGCAGTGTGAATGCATGTCTGTGTGTGCAGCTTGTTTCACATGTGGTCTGCTTCCTCCCCAAACACTTGGTGGTGAAGTTTGCACACAGACACCAGCTGAAGAACGTGTTGCACGTTGATCCGGCCGGGCGCTGACCTCCGACCGCAGGAAACCCCGACCACATTCCTCTCCTCCTCTCCCCCTTCAGGAATCATCTTCTCTCACTTCAGGTTTCTTGGTTTCTGATCATCTCTCTGTTGTTTAGAGCTCATCCAAACAGCAGAGAACGAGCAACAGACCCACTCTGTTTGGCAGAGTGGGTCAAAAATAGTAATCATCATGATAGACGAAACATTCAGATTTCAAATTGACAGATTTTTAAGTTTATAACTTTTTTTTTTTTTTTTTTTTACAAAATTCTCATTTTGTATGTTTTTGTTCTTCCATTTTGGTTTCTGCTGCTTCTAAAAAAGAAGCTCAAGCACTTAAAAACAACTGGTTGTGTTTTTAGACATCTGGAGAACGAGCTGTTTAAAAACCTTCCAAATGTAACGTCACCAATCAACAGGCACTGCCGTTACCTAGCAACCCCGGTGTCTGTTACTTAGCAAATCAAGTGGCGCTCCAGCATGTTTGGTCAGCTGGTTTTACAGCTGTATTCATTGTACAACAGTGTTTAACCCTCTGAGGTCGACGCCCGCCCTGTGGCGGGCATGACGTCATGCATTTAAAAGACTTCTGTATAAAGAAAAGACGCCGTGCGAAGTGTGCATTTCATTTCTGTTGGACAGTGGAGACTTCAAACTTTGTAAAAGTAGTGGTTTTATATTGATTTTGTTTTATATTTACTTCCAAATAAAACCAGGAATATGATCGATCATGTTAGCCATAGCATAGTGCGCATTTTACGCACGTTGAGTGCAATCGCGAGTTGTTTTACGACCAAAAACTGAACGAATGCAACACGAAAGCCATTTTTTCGAGTCCATGCGTAAAATGCGCACTATGCTATGGCTAACATGATCGATCATATTCCTGGTCTTATTTGGAAGTAAATATAAAACAAAATCAATATAAAACCACTACTTTTACAAAGTTTGAAGTCTCTACTGTCCAACAGAAATGAAATGCACACTTCGCACGGCGTCTTTTTTTTTTTTTCAGACGTATTTTAAATGCATAGCGTTATGCCCGCCACAGGGCGGGCGTCGACTTCAAAGGGTTAATTGACTTACTATTCAGAAACTACTTGCTACATACCTGCTGGTTGTGCAGGAGTCTCCACTTCTGCTTTTCAAAGATGTATGGTTTCATGATATACCCTGCTCTTTTATTAAATAAGATGGAAAATGATATTTTTTTTCAGTCTTGTGACTCCCCCGCTGGATGCCAGACGTCCTCGTTGCTTCTTTAACGTCATTAGATCAGATGAAGTGTTGTGTCTTTGGATCCGTTGGCCTACTTCATGTTGTCAGACAGGTTCTTGGTTCTGGGGGTGGCTAATGAAACTGTGTGTTTTTCTATTGGTTGGTTTTGAGACCTTTTCCCTCATCATAAATGACTCATTATATTCATGTCTGTCATGAAATAATTGGAGTAGATCTGTAAGAAGATAATTCTGTTCTGAACGTTTATTTTCTCTACTTTACTCGTCATTTCTGGACAAAGTGGGATCAAAGCCAGAGCTCCTTCAGGGCTGCAGCTGCTGGATGTTTTCCAGACTTTGTGAGCAGAAAGAGCCACACCCTGCCGTGTAAACAGCAACTGAAACTGGTTTATTATTCAACTATACGGCCGTCATTGTGTGATCAGAAGGAGCGTTAACTGTAACCTGAGTGTGAGGCTCTCATGCCCTCCGTAACTCTGCTGCCCGTCTTTAACTCTGCTGCCCGTCTTTAACTCTGCTGCCCGTCTTTAACTCTGCTGCCCGTCTTTAACTCTGCTGCCCGTCTTTAACTCTGCTGCCCGTCTTTAACTCTGCTGCCCGTCTTCAACTCTGCTGCCCGTCTTCAACTCTGCTGCCCGTCTTCAACTCTGCTGCCCGTCTTCAACTCTGCTGCCCGTCTTCAACTCTGCTGCCCGTCTTTAACTCTGCTGCCCGTCTTTAACTCTGCTGCCCGTCTTTAACTCTGCTGCCCGTCTTTAACTCTGCTGCCCGTCTTCAACTCTGCTGCCCGTCTTCAACTCTGCTGCCCGTCTTCAACTCTGCTGCCCGTCTTTAACTCTGCTGCCCGTCTTCAACTCTGCTGCCCGTCTTCAACTCTGCTGCCCGTCTTTAACTCTGCTGCCCGTCTTCAACTCTGCTGCCCGTCTTTAACTCTGCTGCCCGTCTTTAACTCTGCTGCCCGTCTTTAACTCTGCTGCCCATCTTTAACTCTGCTGCCCGTCTTTAACTCTGGGTTTCTCAGAGACGACTTCGTCTTCGTTTCGGTTCTGACCCATTTATGAAAGCTAACGGGATTACCCAGCTGTGTAAGAAACAAACTCTGTTGGCTTTGTGGTGAAGACCTCCAGATCAGATTAGAAATCCTTAACCCTGGGCGATACGCCTTCAAAATAAAAGCTGATTTTCTTTTTTCCAAATATTTTCTAAAAGTCTTTTGAAGCTAAAACTCCATAGTATGATGGAGGTTTAGGCTCAAGCTACAAGAATTTCTGTTTGTTTGTGAAAAATGTGTCATAATATTAGCAGAATAGATTCAATGTGAGCAGAAACAAAAAGCTTTGATGGTCTTCAGTCTGTGTGGCTCTTTCTGCTTCGTAATAAACTCAGTTGTTTGATGTTTCAAAGTCCTGCTGTTGATAATAATTTGATGCTGATGTGAAAAAAATGAAAAACTAACACAAATACTATAACTTTACAAGATGCTCAACTTTCCTCCAAGTCCTCTGAAGATTAGTGCTTTATTCTCCCAATATTACATCTTTACTCTAGTAATATTATGACTTTGTTGTATTACTGCTATAAATAAAAACTTAATTTCTAGCATTTGACTTGAATTCAAAGTCCAAATAATTAGTAGCTGTAAAACAAGATGGCCGCCCTGGCTGCGCTGATGTCATCATAAACCACAGAAATCAGCGAGTGGCTTTAAAAAGAATCCAGGTTTTAAAAGTATCTATTAAACTGATTCATCCTCTGTTGAAGTTGATTTTTTGGTGATTTTTTTCACCAGTTCCTGTCTGAAGTAGAGCTTGTCTTGGCGGATGCTGCTTGTTGCAGTTTTTGGTTCTGAAGTCACCCTCACACCCTGACTGCTCGCAGTCGTTTTTTGGTTTCTGAGTCATATTGGAGGCATCAGGGTCACATGGCGCCAGAAAAGCAGCGCTGAGCCTTTATTTGTGCAGTAAGCAGGCGTGTTGTGCAACAGCTGCTTACAGTGAGTATTTGTGCTGCTTTTCTGTGTTTAGTTTGCTTACAGTTCATGTTGTTCTCATTTCCTGTGAGTCGGATCCCTCTCAGCTTGGCTTCAAGCCTTCCTCTTTATTTCTGCTGCTTGGCTTCGTTCTTTTGCCTCCTCAGGTTTCCTTCTTAGCCTTTTTTTCTCAGGGACATTAAACAATAAAAGAAGCAGCTTTTCTCTTCTGCTTCTCTCAGCCACAAAGTTCTCCTTCCTAAAACTTGCTTATCTTTGCTGTTTAAATTTAGTCTTTTAAGTAGCAGATCTGCTTTTCCTGCAGATGTTTCAGATCATCATGTTGTTCTGTTTCTCATCGGCTGCTATTTGGTCTGTTACCAAAATAAAATAAAAAAATCTCGTTTATGTTGAGTAAATTATTGAATGACTGGTGTTTGTTTCCTAAATTATATATTTGTCAATAAACTGTATTCAAGCTGCTGCTATTGGCTACACTATTTCTTTTTTTTAAATATTTTTTTAATTTTTATTAAACATACTTGCTCTCATTTGTAGTCAATTGTATTTTTTATTAGTTTTTTGTTATTTTATTTTAATTAAGTAAAAAAATAAATTAATTAATTAATAAAATTGGAGCTAATACAAAAATAAATGACAGTTATCAATTTCTGTATTTGATGAAAATAAATGAACAAAAAGGCAAATTAAAAACTATAAAATAAAAATTTATTTAAAAGTTAATACCATAAAAATTTATTTGACATGTTTTACTTAAGTATAAATAATAAAAGTAATCAAAGTTAAATTCAAGTTGACAAATTAAATAAATTAACATTAAAAATAAACTAATAAATATTACTCTATAAAAAGACAGACTGAAGATTTATGACAGATTTTCTAAAGTAACTAGAGAAATAAATACTTTGTCCCAGAATAGCAAAAAAAACTTTATAAGATGAAAAATTCTCTAATAAACCAAATTACACAAACTGACATCATAATTCAGGAATTAAAAAAAAAAACAATAAATGTTACAAAGTTTGTCAGAAACGTCAAAAATACTCTGAAGGATTTAAATAAATAAAAAGAGTTCAGTTTGTTGTCTTTGTGGGGTTTTGTTGAGCGTTTATGAGCAGTCAGTGTCTAACCTGCAGCTGATAAATCTGTTCATTAGTTTGTTGCTGGTCCAGTAACATTCAGCTCAGCTCTCTTCCAATCCCAGTTCTCCCAGTTCCTTTTACTGGTTACAGATGTAATCTGGAGTTTTCACTTGATTTAACCCTTCATTGACCTGAATCATAGTCTACTTATTAATCTCCTTAATTGAGTCGTTGATTAAATGAAGTCATTTATTTCCTATATTTAGAGCCTTCAGACTTTTTCTTTTTAAATGCCATAAAGAATAAATGAGTTTTTTGAGTTGGAATAAATGTTGATCCATCCTGGTGTTTGTTGTTTTATTCAGTCTTTAGTTCGTTTATTCCTCTGTGTCCAAAACAAAGCAGTAAACTAAAGCTTTAGGAGTTTTTTGCTGCTAAATGAAACCAAATGTTGTTGTTTCTGAGCAGCAGCAGACTCCGGGTCGGGTTTTAATGCCCTGCTGTGAGTTGTGTCAGCAGTTTTCTGATTGTTGGTTTGTCTTTTTGGAGAGACTTTCTGTGTGTTGTGCATGAGGTAATTTTAGCTTCTCAGTGGGGATTCCTGGCAGAATTAAGAGCAGATCAGAGGGTTGTGGGAAGGTCAGGACATCAGCGCTCCGGTTCCGACCATGTCCTACAGATATCCTGTCAATGTGAATTAAAACCTCGTTTCCATGCAACTCGCCGTACGTGGGTTGAATAATTGGTTGCACATTTATTTGGAGAGATATGAGCGGATAAACATCCTGCAGCTGGGCTCCAGGAAACCAGGCGGCTGCAGAACGATAAACTGAACTCAGCTGATGTTCAGGAGGAATTATAGTTCGGGGTTTTAAATTATAGTTTAGTTTTATTTTGTTTATGAAGTCGTTTTTACAGTGAACTTCAAGTATTTTTGATCTAGATTTCAGTGCAAATCTCTCAGCCCACTTGAAATAAGACAAAACTGACTTCCAGTTAACTTTTCATCTTGTTTTAAGTCAATAATTCTTGAACTGATTTTTCACTTGTAAAAATACATTTTTCACAGGTTATAATTGGGATCCTTCAATATTAATTATAGCTTGAACATTTTGTTATAAGTGTCAGTTGAACTAGTTCTCTTTGTCAATACTCAAGAATCATTGACTTAAAACTAGTTGAACAGTTACCTGTAATTTAGTTTAGTCTTATTTCAAGTGTCCTGAAAGATTTGCACTGGAATCTAAACTTGGTAAGATTTAGTTTTTACAGTGTATGAAACATTACATTACATTTTGTCAAAATACCATCAACAGAATCATAAAGCAGATATGATCAAATGATCAATGATCCAGATTTTATGAATCTGTCGGCTCTAGGTGGGTTTTTACCTTTAACTTAAAGGATGTCAGTGTTTCGGTGGTTTTGCAGTTTTCTGGATTTTTGTTCCAGATTTTAGGTTCATTAAAGTTTTTTTTAAAATCTGTTTTTCTTGCTACAGGAAAGATTTTAGATCTTGCAGCTGAAATGCATATTTCAGTTCTTCTTCTCTTGTTTTTAAAACAAACCCAGATGTTGGTGGTGGGAGTAATGGTTCTGATGAACTGGAAAGCTTTTCTTTCTGGTTCCTCCCTTTTTCCCCCTCTGGGATTTTTTTGTGACGTTCGCTGCAGTAAAGACTGTTTGACCCCAGAGGTCACTGATCATATGGATTCTTCTCTCCTCACCATTTCTTCTGTCCTTTTCTCACGTCTCAGACTTTCCCTCATCATTTAGTTTTTTCTCCTCTCTCTCTAATGTGAACCCCTCCACTCCCAGATAATAAAAACAGGAAACTAGAGGAGGTTTTCATTAAAAGGCTGCATTAATTGAGACATAAAGCCCCATCAGTGATGTTTACTCGTCGAATTAGCGAAGTCTCTGCAGGTCGAGCGACTGATGAATACTCTGTGTCCCTCGCTCTCCAATGAGCTTAATGTTGTGACAATTAGAGAGGAGGGGGAGGGAGAGGGGTGAGAAAAGGCTGTAAACACACACACACACACACACACAGATGTGTTTACATTTCCCGGCTGCCGCTCTGATTATGAAGGAATGTGAGGACGCTGCGGTCAAGTCGCCATCATGTTTGAAAACATTACACCCTGATGGAAATCAAGGATCTATGACCAGAGATAAACTGGATGTTTTTACTAAAATCAAAATGGTTCTGGAGGCATTTTGGGCTTTATTTATCCAAAATCTAGTGTTGATACTAGTTAATACTCACTGTGTTCTGCTTACCTAAACCAGGAAACAGTTATTTACTAACTATGCTAGGGCTGCAGCTAGCAGTCATAGAGTAGTAATCGATTATTCTGATGTAGCTAATGCTAATGTTAGCCTCCACATTTCATGATCAGTTTGCTTCATCCTGATGGTTGAATATTGGGCTGAAACGATCAATCATGATTAATCCACTGTTGAAATATTCCTCAATAATTTAGTAACTCAAATAAAAAACATATTCAGAGCAGTAATTAAACCAAAACTACACATAAATATGTTTTACCAAAACTCCTCCAGTGGCTTGTTTTGAGTTTCACCTGGTTCAAATTCACTGAACATTATTGCATTTCAGGCAATAAAGTATTTATTTTATTTTTTACAAAAGGAATTTAATTATTTTTTATTTGGATTTCTTAATGTTTTTCTAATATTGTACAAGAAAGTTTGAGGTTAAATGAAAAATCTGAATTAATCAATTACTAAAATAATTGCTGGGTGGAACTGAATAATCTAACAAATTAATAATATTAAATATTAACATCTGTTTATTCAATAATTTAGCAGCAAAAAGGGTTGATTTGAATTGAAAATGTTGCTTATTTTGTTAATGTATAGTTTGTAATTAATTAGAAAAGTAACTTAGTTTTTAAAATAATTTTAAACAATTTGTATGACTGACTCTATCAAAATTCCCTGCTTTAGAAGTAGCAGAACAATAAATATTATTAGCACAGATAAAAGATGTAACTGAAGATGGTGTAATGATCCAGATTTAAACTGTTATTATTTAGTGTTTTTTGTTACACATAAATAAAATATGACCAAGACAAAACCCTGCGGAACTCCAGGATTATTAAATATTCAATATAACAGCAGAAATATTTAGGTGAACCAGTTCAGGACGCCTGGAGTCGATCACTTCACTGTTACACACTTACACTAATAAATACGAACTGAAGCATGTTTTCCTTCCTCATCTCGTCTGCAATTATTCCTAAAATATCTTTTAGCTAAATCTAAAAATAATGAGTGGAGAGCCTGACTGGTGTGAGGCGAAGGTCCTGGGAAAGTTACTGGTTTTGAGATGGGAAGGTGGTGATTGGCTGTGAAGCAGCAGGTGTGTCTCCACAGGAGGCCGTTTATTAATGAACGAGTGGCAGAGTGGGCTGATGCCAAACAAAACAACAAAACATGTTTTAAGGTCATTTCTCAAGGACGTTGGATGCTGATAAAAAATTATAAAAAGCACTTTTGGTTACAGTTTGCCAGAAACTGACATGTTTTATTGTTGATTTATATATTTTAATGAATCTTGGCGGTTTTGTTAAAAAATGTTCATAATAGTGATGGCTGTTTATAATTTATCGTAAAAAAATTCATTTTATAAGACTTTTGATTCCTTCTTATGATAAATTTAATCAATTAATACAAAAACCAAATGATCAAAAATGTAGTTTATTCAAATTTCGACGCTGTTTGTTCCACAAGAGCCTTAATAAATATCAGTAAGTTTAAAAAAATATGATTAAATGCAGTTACTGTGCATCATTTAGTGAAATAAATCACTTTTTAGAAGGAAATATTTCAATACAATTCATGAATGTTCTGAATGATCCTGTTTGGTTCAGATGTTTGGACTGGAGGTCAAAGGTCCTTAAGTTAATTTAACCTCATAATTTAACTTCACTCCTCATTTTGGGGGCATAATTATCATCCTGTGATGAAAATCGGCTGAAATAGACGAACAGAAATGAATAAAAATAGTCAGACATGGGAAGAAATGCTTCAATATTCTCACTGTGTTAACTGTAAAATAATATTACTAGTAGGAGTCGAGTAACATTTTTTAAATTCAGTCTGTAATAAATTAATCAAAATTAGTCACTATATAAATATGTAATTATTTTGCTGCTGACCTCTTGAAATGGCACCAATTTGATGGTTGAATAATCTAAATATCTTTGTTGTTGATAATTCAGCAGCAAAAAGTTTTTAAATTGAAAATATTTATTTTGTTAATATGTAGTTTGATTAAAACAGCAAATGTATAGTTGACAAGTAAGCAGAACAAAACTGCAATTTTAAACATTAAAACATTGAAAAATACTTTTTTTAAAAAATATTTGCTGTGATTCTCAACTTTCTAAATAAATATAGTCACTGGAATTTTAAATTGAAATTAAATTTATGTTCATCAGTTTTGCCAGAAAAGCCCAAACAAAATGCTGCAACCAAAGGAAATAAAAGGAAAATGCTGCAGTTAGTTTTAAAACTCTTCATCTGTCAAAAAAAAACTAATGTCCTCCAGGCCACTAGGGGGAGTCGACCAACAAATTGAACCTCAGTAAAGACGGATGTTAGGATTTAGCAGGATAACCGAAAGATGGAGGAAGAAAGAAAAGCTTTATGACTTTTAGAAAGAGAAGAGCAGCATTTTTATGAAGATATTACAGACTCTGGACTCCCCCTAGTGGTGTGGAGGACCTCCATTTTGTGGCCATAGATTGCAGCATTTCATATTTGCTGTTTTTTGGACTTTGTGGCATTTTCCTTGCGGTTGCAGTAGTTTTTGTTGAGTTTTTTTGTTGCATTTGCTTTTTGTTTGCATTAGTTTTCCACCTTTGCAAATGAAGCTGCAGGGTTATTTACTTTGAGCAACTTTATTCTCTCCTGTATGATTTAAAACTCTTTTTTTATTGCCTTCTTGGTGTTTTATCTGTTTTGTGGATGTTCTTATTTGTTTTTTGTTTCCTTCTATCTGTCAAGTGCTTTGTATAAATAAAGTTTTGTTTGAATGTAGCTGCATCATTAATGGTTGGAATCTCACCAAAGTAATACATTTATTTAGAAAGTTGTCATAGCAAATTTTTTTTTAATTATTATTTCGAACAATATACTGTATAAAAAACTGCAATGCAAATGATTATGGTTTAATAATCACAGTGATGCTATAGGTTGGATTTTTAAAATCTAATCATAAACTTGCATTCAGAATGATAAAAACCCAACATGGCAGTAAATCCATTATAAGTTATTTGCCCTCCATTTCCATACAACTCAATAATAATTACTTCAGCCTGCAGATTGCTGACTCTTTGAGGCTGGAGGAAGATTTCAAAGTTTTCCCCAGCAGTGATTGCTCCGTCTTGTTTTTGTTCTGTCGCCTCCATCAAACCAGGTGTCCTAATTTTCACTTTCTATTCACCTCAGACTTCTCTGTCTTATCTTTCCCTCCCTCTGCGTCTTGTTTTTCTCCCTCCCAGCGACGTTCTTTTCTTTTTTCCCTTCCTGTTCCTGTTGTTGCTGAGCTTTGGACTCTGGCTCTCGGTGACACAGACAGAATGATCTGCTGCTCCGCTCAGGAAATTAGACCTTCAACAGTCTGTATATTGGAAATGAAATTCCCTTGAAAGGCGCTGATAACACCGCCTGGATTTAACTGGACGGTTTTGTCTGCAGACTCCTGATTAGCGCTTTAATGATTTCTGTGGTTTAAAACTGTATTTCTGCACAGGTTAAATAGAAAATGATCATTCGGATGCATTCTCTGAGGAAATTACAGTGGACATTCCCTGTGATTTCATGGTAAAGACACGTCTAGACATGTTAAATACGGTCTTTATGCTCTGGTATCACTGATACTGCAGCAACAGTAAACACATTGCCTTGCAAATTTCTAGTTTCTGTTTGCAAAAATTCAATTTGCAATATGTAGTTTATTTTATGAAATGTTTCACCTTAATGTCTAAAAAAGCATTTTTTTATCTGGGTACTCTGCAAAAACACCAAATCTTACCAGGTATGTCAAAGTTCGATTGACGCATGATAAATTAAAACAAGCTCAATTAGCATTTTTTATTATTTTTCTCTTTCTACCAAAACTGGATGAAAAGTCTTCAGTTTAGTTTTTGGTCCTTTTTTCAGGGACAATTTTGACATTTTGTTGTTTTGATTATTTATTTGCGATTTTAAAACTTCTTCCGTTTACAGTGTAAAATATTAATTAGAATTTAAAGTTTGGTGATAAATGAGAATGTGTTCTTGCATTATTATGCTGTTATTAGCTTTATATCGCTGAAAAATTGTCTTGAAATAAAAATAATATCATTTATCGCTATAACTTCCAGTACAGTTTATCATGCAGCAAAATTTCTTCTTGTTATTTTTTGCCTACTTACAAATAACTTTTTAGCAAAATATAGAAGCTTGTTTTTAGTAAATAACTCAACATTGATGTAAAAGTTCTAGTTCTGGCAGATCATTTAATTTTAACAAGACATTTTTTCTGTAGAAGTGAAACAATCTGCTGTTGGAGCTGCTACTTTTTCATCAATATTAGGAATTATTTACCTAAAATAAGCCTTTATATCATTACTAATAATTAATTTTTGTTTAATTTTAAGTGTACTGCACTAGAAACAAGATAAAATACTTGGTAATATTTTTGCAGTGTAATTCTTATTTGCAATCTTAAAGGTGGTAAACTTGAATATCTTTGGATCATTATTTCCCATCTGCAGATAAGAGACATTAATCTCATTTATTGCCGTTGTTGTTTTGTTTCCTAAAGCAATTCTTTAGTAATTTTAGATTTGACTTTCTGTTCATCATCAGTCCTGCTCTTCGTTTCCTACCTGGTCATATTAAAATTCTTTGGTCAAACGCTTTCGGAACCGTTAATTTCCATCGCCTCAAATTTGCCAATTTGTCCTGCAGGCGGTTTGTGACCCTGAACAGAAATCCCCATTAACCTTGAGGCTGAAGCGTTTTGGAAAGCTCTAATTGACCTCTGACCCTGCTCAGGTTTCTGTAGCAGCAAAGACTGGAGGAAAAAGACTTTTTATGAGAATTATTTCTTTCTCTTTCTGATAACTGCTGAAATAGTGATCACAAGTTAGCTGGATGATTAGCATGATCATAATGAGGTTTGGGGGATTTTTAAAGCTTTTTTCTTCATAGCAGTAGAAATATGAACATCCATAAAACAGATTTCTGTTCCTCTACAGGAGATTCTAGGTTGAATTTCTGTCGCTGGATGTTTATTTTTAGGCTCCAGTTTCCTTCTTGGTTCCAAAACAGTCCGAATAAAAGCAGAAGTTTAACAAGGTCTTGATGCTTGATTCCATTTTTTTTTTTTAGCTGAAATCCCATTTATTTATTTTTCCATGCTATTAAATAAATGTGACTGCAGTCAGACTTTATGAGCTGCTCACACAGAAGAATTGGTTAAATGTAAATGATGGTTAATCAGTGGCTAGGCTATTTGTTTTCAGTGTGAGTGTCGGTACAATGCTATTAGTGCTAAAACAACAACATGTAGTGGCATTAGATGTAGCTAACCATGTTACCGGGGAAACATTGCTAGCAGAGCTAAAAGCTACTTTGACCTCCGTTTCAATAAGCTGGAATAATGACAGTAATGATGCTAATAGCTACAGTTTTGGGTGCTAACTGTAGTTCCTGATAATTCTGCTAACAAACAAATGACCAAGATTTGAACTCAAGCTTTTTATTACTGTTGGTGATTTTGTAACTCTGATTATAGGTGATTATTTGTGTGTATCAAAGTGTTTTAAATCTTTGCCAAGTTCAAGTTAGTTTTGCACATAGCACATCCAAATAATAAAACCAACAGCCTCTATGTGATTAGGTTCCCTTGCGACACGGTGAACAGTATGGAGGATGGTTCTGACCTGTTGGGTACTTAAGTACTGAAAATATTTCATCTGATTTGTCGGATGAAGTTAATGATGCAGCTTGTTTTCCCTGCTTCTTCCACTATCAGTTCTTGTTTCCTTTGTCCTCCTGGTTCTCCAGCAGCATGTGTATTTTCATCCCAACATCACTTCTGCTGAGTGCCACCATACAGCAACTCTGAGCTTATTGAATAAACCACAATCCTGCTTCAGAGAGCCTGGAGGACAGATTAGATTTCACTCTGTTTACTTTCCCTCCTGCGTCTCCTGCTCAGTGTTCTGTGACCATCCACTCGCATCGTGTAAAACTAATGGAAGCATGTCCACCCATCCACAAACACATGCGAGAGACGGTGAGGGTCAGCGAGTGCGAATGGAAATCTGGGGTCATCTTTGTTCAAACTGACCGGACTGCAGAGCAAATGCAGACTGATGAACATTTGTTTTTGGAAAATAGTCACAAACAAAATAATGTGGAAGTCGGAGTGAAAACAGTAAATGTTTGATTTGGTTTAAGAGCTTCCTGATTAATATTTGGGAACCTTGAAAAAGTATTCAAGATTCAAGTTTTTTGGGTTTCAATGTTTGTTAGTTGATAATAGACCTGTCACAACAAGCAATGAGATTTTGTTTACAGAGACTTAATTAATTATATTTGTTGTTTCTGTTTATTTATTTGACATATTTAAATTGTCTTCCAGTTTCAGTATTAATTGTTAATTAAAATTTAAAGTTTTCTAGAATTATTATGTCATGATTAAAATTTTATTTCAATATTATCATTTATCTCAATAACTTTTGTGACAATTTATCGTCCAGTAAAATTTCTTATTGTGAGCAATAAGAAAATTGATTATTCTGATAATTAATTGGATAAAAATAATTGCCACATTCTGCAGATCTGTAGTTTAACCACTAGAAAAACATTAAAAGATGAAAATAATTCAATTAAAAAAACCTCCTAAAATAAACTTTTTATTGTCTAAAATGTAGTAACAGCGTCCTGTTGGAGAACACTTGATAATTTGTATCAAGGATACATCTGCATTGTCTGGGTTTACCCAGAATGCCCTGCGTTGTAGCCCACTTCCTGCTTCTGCGTTCAAATCGCTCCAGAGTTCATTTGAACCAGACCGAGGATCGTAAACAGACCAGAGGTCGATACACGTTCACATCTCCCCAAATGGACTTTCTAGACAAACGGACTGCAGTTGGATTAATTTGCAGATGTAATCTGCTGCAGAACCCAAGAGAACAGAAGCTAAAGTGAGTTTTGATACCTGCAGGAATCTGTGAGTCCAGACACATCTCTGGTCAGACTCTTATCTGCCTCTAAATCAAGATGTCAGCAGCTGTCAGGGGGAAACTGTCGCGTTCTGACTGTTTATGTGTCCAGATTTCTGCAGGAGGAAGACGCCTCCTGTCAAACATGATTCATTGAATAAGTTCCTCCAAACCCCGAGAGCGCTCCGTGTTAAACTGAGGAGATGGATGAATACTTGGCCTAAACGTGGTTATGACTCTTCTGCTACAGTTCATCTATCTGTTAGATCGTTTTCAAGGTCTAAGTGTTTGGAAACTGCAGCGGCGGGAATCTCAAAAGAGCAGCGCTTTGATTGAAAGTGACACCAAGCAACTTATTTCCAATTAAGAAGCTAAATGTTCTATTTAAGCAGAAAATGGCTGATTGGAGGCTGATTCTAAGGAGAAAACCAAAGACAAAGTTAGAAATAAATGAGATCAAATTTTATTTATTCTGCTCTCATATTGCTTCTATTTTGGTTAAATTGACTCTAATAGTAATTAATAGTAATACCATAAATATTTGACAGGAGAATCGACTGGGACTAAGAAATGGCCCAGGCGGCGCACCGTGATTGGTTGAAATAAACATTATTTAATAATAAAACTACAAAACTACAATATGCAAACTGCAGATGACAGATTGCTCTGAACTGATGAGGTATTTAATTTTGTGGTTTTGTAGTAATTTGTTTAGTTTTGAACACATAAATCTATAGACTAGCATTATTATGCACGTTTTAAGTCTTTTAATAATTTTCTATGTTGAGTATTTTCCCACCTCTTGCTACGTTTTCGTCCAATAAACCTGCGAAGTTTATTTCCATTTTTAAATGTCGCAAAATAATAGTACTTTTAAATTTGATATTTAGATTCTCTCACTGCTTTCTAATTGAAAATTGTTGTTTCTGAATCTATTTTAATTTCAGTTCCTTTTCTCTTTTTGCTAATCTTGTTCAGTAAAACATTTTATGCACTTTGCACGCACATTTTAAAATATTATTCCATTAAGATTCAATGAGTTTAACTTTGTTGCAGAAAGCCGTCAGATTAATTAATTCATAATTTAATTCATGATTGATTTGGGTTTTCAAAGATTCCAAATTATCTGTAAATGAAAACATTATTTATGTCTGAATAAATAAATTCGATGACCAAACAGATCCCTCTGATAAATCTGGTTTCCACACTTTGTTTTTAAAACCAGGCTGGATGTGTTCAGTCCAGAACCTCTCCGTCTGAAAGGGCCAAATAATTTATGACTTTCCTGAATTTGTCTTTAGTCAAGCAGTTCAAAACAGGGAGCCCAAAAAATCTGATCATGCAGAGCGAGGAATGTTGGAGTCTATTGATCTACAGCCCCATCAGGCCCAGCAGATATATGGAGGTCATTTCTCTGCTGTGGGGCCAAGTAGAAATCTTTGTTATGGCCGTCTTAAAATATAGATGCCAGCCATTAATGAAATATGACTTTTCCTTGTCTTCTCGTCTGTAAACTGCTCAGTCGTAAAATTAACATTTTGCAGAAAGCTGGGACGGGACGCTGTTTGACTCGACCCAAAAAGACGAGACAAATAAAACGGCAGCGTCTCAAAGTGGCTTCCTGGAGTCAAATCTGCTGTGAGGCAATAAAAATAATAGTTCTCAACATGGCTGTAAAAAAATATTGATTTAAGAAAGTAAAATTAGCACAGGTTGACAGCTCTCCACGGAGATCTGCATGGATATCAATAATACTCTCCTTGCAGACAGTAAATTTCATAAATACCTCCAGCTCATAACTTTTTATTTGCTTCCTTCTGCCTGATTAAAACCAATTATTTGATATCAGAAATAAGCAGATTCAGTGACGGACAGTCTGGATA